>NC_067140.1:63043259-63188259 GCF_903995435.1 Acomys russatus
AAAAGAAAAAGAAAAAGAAAAAAGAATTGGTTCAATGACCAATTTGCCTTTTTCTGCCTGAATGGGGGTATCGGATGCAGCAGTTGAGGTACCCCTCTGGTAGGCTTATCTAAAATACACCCCCAAAGTGTGCCTGTACGTCCATTCGTATAATCAAGGAAGCAATGTCAGCCATGCCGGGTGGGGTCTGGCTTTCACTGGGATTCAACTAGAAGAGGATCTGTGGTCTGTGGACTGGTTAGAATTCAGTTATGACAGACTCTGCCTCAAAACAAAGTTATGAAGGGACATGGGGTCTGGGATCTGGGTCAGCGTTTACTAGGACTCAGCTAGGAGAGGGCGTGAGGTATGAGTTGTCACCACAGCCTTTCCTGAAGACGGAGAAGGGTTGCTAGGAATCAGGCTGCCACTGCTCGTCTTCTCTAATTTGGACATGGAGTTATCATTCTGGGTGTCTTCTTAGCATTATGATGGGGACATAATGACCTTAAGGGCCTCCGTAGTGTCAACACAGCATCCAGACCAGACGCAATCGGTCTAACAGACACCACCCCACCCACCCACCCACTCACCACACAGCAACTCGTAGATTGGGAAAATTAGATGGTCAGTAGCCGGGAACACATGGTTATCAGCATCCAGGCTTTAATTTTTGTAAGCAAGCTGCATAGCTGAGAGAACAAGAGGCTATCAGTAATGCCAGGGTTCGGGCTGGTGGCATAACCCTGGGTGCAGCTGCCTTCGGGCAGATAAGGTGGTGAAAGAGGCTGGCTCAGGATCCAGACGCAGCCCTGGGACACTCAGGCAGGTGATTTTGGGGTCTTGGCAATGTGGAAGTAGTACAGTGGCTGTAGGTGGCAAGGTAGATATTCCAATGAAGAGCCCAGTCCATGCAGGGCAAGAGCAGGGCCTCTCCTGTGTCTACAGGTCACACTGCCCTTATGGGTGGGGCGCTTCTCTATTTCTGCACAAATGTTGAGCCATGGAATTCACACAAAAATTGGAGTTTAGTAGCCAACCCTTTGTGTATCTTTTTTTTTTTTTAAGATTTATTTATTTTTATTTTATGTGTATAGGTATTTGCCTGCGTGCGTACCTGTAACATGGGCATCTCTGGTGCCCATGGGAGCCAGAGAGTGTGTTGGGTCACCTGGAGCTGAAGTTACAAGCAGTTGTGAGCTGCCATGTGGGTGCTGGGAATTGAACCCCGGTCCTCCATAAGAGCAGTAAGTGCTCTTAACCACTGAGCCGTCTCTCCAGTCCCACCCTCTGAGCATCTATCAAGTCAGTTATCACCATCAGAGCACAGGACACAAACAAATGTATGGGAGAGCCGGGCGAGGTGGCTCACGCCTTTAATCCCAGCACTCGGGAGGCAGAGGCAGGCAGACCGCTGTGAGTTCGAGGCCAGCCTGGTCTACAAAGCGAGTCCAGGATAGCCAAGGCTACATAGAGAAACCCTGTCTCGGAAAAAAACAAAACAAAACAAAACAAAACCCAACAACAAACAAACAAATGTATGGGAGTAGGGTACCTAGTCTGTGTCCCAGCTCTCGCCCTCTTTCTCCCCTCCCTTTCTCTCTCCCTCTCTCTTTTTTTGGCATTGGAAAGCAAATCTAGTGTGTTACTCATGCTAAGCAACTGAGCTGCAACTTTTCATTTTGGCCCATTAAACCATTAACACGTTCTCGAAGTAGATCTGATGACTTTACTTGGATGGATAGGTGAGGCAAAAATATTTACTGCAGGGGGCTGGAGAGAGATTACTTGGCAGTTAAGAGCACTTGAGTGGTCTTCCAGAAGTCCTCAGTTCAGTTCCCGTGGTGGCTCACAACCATCTATAATGAGATCTGATTCCCTCTTTGGATGTGCATGAAGACAGAGTTTTCATATACATAAAATACATGAATAAATAAATCCTAAAAAAAAAACCAAAAAACAAAAAACTGGGATAGTGGCACCCATCTGTAATCCCAGCACTCAGGGAGGGACAGGCCATGGGATCTCTGTGATTTCGAGGCCGGCCTGCTCTACAAAGCCAATCCAGGACAGCCAAGGCTACACAGAGAACTCTGTCTCACAAAGCAAAACACAAAACAAACAAAAGAAAACAGAAACACTATCTCAAAAACAAACAAACAAACAAAAATTACTGTAGCCAAACATAACACACATCCCAAACAGCTGCCGTACACATTTTAACTTGTTCCTTTCTTTATAATAATCTAATTGAGAGAGACACATCCAAGCTCAGAAAAACTAAACGACACAGTTAGAGCCATAGAAGATGAGATGACGTTGAAGCATTCATCCCCACGCTGCCTCACGTGAAAGCTTGTGTTCCTCTCGCTAGCATCTGCCACATCTAAGAGCTTTAAGCAAAGTAAAAACCAAATTTGTGAAGCCGGAAACCAAAGCTGTGGTGTGTAACAGTGCTCTTCATTATGGTTTTGAGATTTCTAGACAATTCCAAGGGAAGCGGCAAGCAATCAGAGCCTGTTGGAAGATGCCGTTCCGCAGCTTGTCTTCTGCTGCTTTGTGGCTTCCTCTGTCTCCTAACGAAGTCTTCTCTGGCTCAACCGCCTTCTCTTCTCTGACCCTACTCTCCACTCTCAGCTTCTGCTGGCTTTTTATATCCTCTCCTGTTCCCAGAAATCCCAGAGGCAACAGACACTGAAGGTCATAGGGTCAAGCAGTTCTAAAGACTAAGAATTCCCAAAGGGCCAGATGACTAGGAACTGGGAATCCCTTAAAGGGCCAGGAACACAACATAAATCACACACAACACTGTTCTCTTTTATAATTGTATATCGAATGGTCATGTAACTGACGTGTCAGGGTCAATCATTTTATCCATGTGTGGATTGCATGTTGAACAATGCCCAGGGATCGTTCACCTTTTTTATGTTCTTGTTTTGGTTCCAAAAAGTTACAAAGGTGCTCATAAAAAGGCCAGACACAGACAGAATAGAACTAGAGAAATATCACAGGTAAATAAACTAGACCTGACCGTGAAAATGTTTGGTTGGCTCTTTGGGTTTGAGTGTTCTTTTGTTTGTTTGTTTGTTTGTTTTGCTGGTGGTCCTCCCAGTCTGCTCTAAGCAGAACAAGCATGTCTTCCTGTGGAAGGGAGCAAGAGTCCCTGGATCTGGATTTGCTTAAGGTTTAATGTTTCTCCTGGTGAGCTTCTCCATAGACCTAATGAATTAACAGGATTTACTATACTGTAAAATTTTAAATCATAAAACACAAAACATTCCCCCAATTCTTTGTTTTTCTGTTTTGTTTTCTTTTGGTTTGGTTTTTTGTTGTTGTGGTTTGGGGTTTTTTGTTGTTTGTTTGCTTTTGTTTTGTGGTGGTTTTGTTGTTGTTGTTTGTTTGTTTTTTCAAGACAAGGTTTCCCTGGCTGTCCTAGACTCACTTGGCTAGGCTGACCTCGAACTCACAGATATCCACCTGCCTCTGCCTCCTGAGTGTTGGGATTAAAGGTGTGTGCCACCACACCCCCTTCTATCCCCCCAATTTTAATGCTAAAATCCAAACACCGTTAAGTCCAGAGCTTAATTCTTCCACTAAGGGCTTGAAGAAGAGACTGAGGAAGACATAAGCGAAGGAAAGACAGTTTTCAAAGGAGGTCTGGCCTCAGCCTGATGCTGTGGAGAATTCTGCTCCCAAGCTTTCCCTAGCTGGGGCTAAGAGAGCTGGATTTGCATGCTCTGTCACTGCTGGGCCAGAGAAATGGTTCTAGACACAATTCCGCATTTCTGGAAGTGCTGTGACAGTAGCTTAATTGGAAGCTGGAACTAGAACGGAGAAAAAAGGCTCCCAGGCTTTTTTCCTTTTAAGGATTTGTTTATTCATGTATTTTATGTAATATGAACACTGCCTTCTTGCACATCCGAAGAGGGAATCAGATCTCATTATAGATGGCTGTGAACCACCATACGCATACAGAACTTCAGCTGTGCTGCAGGCGCCTACTTGATACTCGGTGCTTCTTTTACTACAGATCCAATTCTGGTCAGCGACAGCCGGACCAGTGGGTGTGGGAAAAACTCAAGGATTTGAACTCTTAGAGAGAGCCTGAGAAAGTCTGGCTGGCAAGAATACGATCATGCCCCCCACCCCCACCCCCCCAACACACACACACACACAGTCTAAAAACAAGTTTAGACAATTTAAACATATGCCACGACACCAGCCCTGTGGGGAAGACAAACGCTGATCAGATTAAGGTGGTTTGTTGTTGTTGTTGTTGTTGTTAGTTTTGTTTTGTTTTGTTTGTCATAAGCAGCTCACCCTCTCAGATTCATGTAGGTGAGACAAGTTTGCTCAGTTCCTGAAACTGTGTGATCACACTGTCCAATTCCGGGAAGAGGAATTGCACCTTTTGCTTACACTTTTTTCAGAGACTTACAGTCTGGATGATGAATAAGGTTAGATCAAGCCCATGCGTGAAAGTCATAAAAAAACAAAACAAAACAAAACAAAACTAAGAAAAGCCTCTGTGCCAGAGACAAGCACGTTAGGGTTGAAAGCTGGGGGCAGATCACACACTAGTGTGACAAGCGCAGTGAGGCAGAAGGCATTAGGGAGATTTTTTTTTTCAGCTCTGTAGTATTTTTCAGCGAAAAGCTCAGTGCCTGTATTTCATAGACACAGGGTGAATAACATTTCATAGACTCTTCCATGAAGCGGCATTTATACCATTCGTTTATTCATCATTAAGGGGGGGGAAACCAGCCTGGGTAATGGTGGCACAAGCCTTTAATCACAGCACTTCAGAGGCAGAGCCAGAGCCAAACCAGAGCCAGGCGAACCTCTGTGAGTTCGAGGCTGGCCTGATCTACAGAAGAAGTTCCAGAACAGCCAAGGCTACACAGAGAAACCCTGTCTCTAAAACAAAAACGAATAAACAAACAAAAAAAACCCCACCACCACCACCAAAAACAAAAACAAAAAACAAAAAAACAGGGCATTTGGCTCAGTGGCAGAGTGCCTGCTTGGCTTTCCCAAGGCCCCAGGTTTCATGTCCAAGGCTGCAAAGCCATCATCTTCAACAAAACTGTCAACCAAGCTGCGCAAAGTCGTCAATTTTAAAACACTAAAAACTCAATACAAAAAGTTTCTTTTAGAGTGGATATAAATTGAAATGAGGGAGAAACCTTTGGGTTTTAGATTACAGAGAAGAGGTGACCACTTCTCCCTGACTAGAGGATTGGGTTTTAGTCTCTGATGTGCCTCCTGAGAAGAGAGAAAAAACGGACTAACAAGCAGAGGTCCTTGGTTTCTCTCAGCTGCTGCCAACAAGAACAGTGCTGGCGACAGCATTTGAAATGGCGGCTAACACTTAACCATTTACTGAGTGGCTCTGCCCCTGAGTCAATTGTTCCTCACTAATTGCCTAATTTAATCCTTTCTTAATCCATTGAGTAAAGGTTTCATTTTACTGATGAGTAAACTAAAATTTCAAGAGGGTCAGCAATTTCCCTGAGGTCACACGGCTGCTGAGTAAGAAAACGACGCTGGCATGCAGGTGCGACTATCTCCCAAGCGCGTGTTCAGGAACCTGCGCCAGTAAGTGATTTGATAAGACCTAGCGTTTTTTGCAATTGGGGGGGGGGTGGGATATGGGCGGGGGGCGGGAATCAAGACGCTCCATCTTGACCAGCATTTATCAGCAACATTTCTTTTTATGGAGGGTTCAGAAAGCTAAATATTGTCACACAGACTGCAAAGGAGACCAAGCGACCCGTCTGAAGCTGTGCCTGTCTTCCCCATGCTACCACTGCAAAACCAATCTTTATACAGTCTGCGAATTATACTGCTGGATAATGTCTTTTAAATTGCATGTTTAAGTAGACTAAGAACTCTACAGTTAGTGGGGTGTATTTAAAAACCCACAGAGTAGATAAGGCGCACAATTAAAGAATCCATTTCTGCCAAACCCGTCATTTGTGTTAGGATATTCAGTTGCCATCCTCCGCGCAGCCAGGAGTTTTGATCCAGTAGCAGCGAAGTCTGGCCCAGAAGTCTGCAGACTCTGAGTTAGTTAACCAGAGGCCATTACTTAACTCACGTTTGACACAACTGTTTACGTTCGCAGGCAATTTTGGGTTACCTGAATTTAGACAGGATTGGATAATCCTTGAGTAATCTGAGGTAAGAGGTAGAATTCTGAGACAGGGATGTTAGTTTGCTGGCATCTGAGTTTGGTTTCCCTATGAGCCGGACCATCAGGTCTCCCATTTATACTATTAGAAAAATATTTTGCTGGCGTTGCTCAGTGATGGAGTGTCTGTGAGGGAGCTTATGGCCCTGAGCTTAATGCCCAGCACTGCAAGAAATAAACAAATAGACAAGTCAAAGACTCCAAAGGCCTCTTGTTTTGTTTTATTTTATTTTTGAGACAGGGTCTCACTATGCAATTTTGGCAGACCCCAAACTTGGTATGTAGACCAGGCTGGCCCCAAACTCACAGAAGTAATTCTATATTTAGTTATCTGTTTGTTTATAGGGAAGGTCTCACTGTGTAGCCCAAGCTTGCTTCAGACTCTCACATCAGCTTCCTGTGTGCAGGAATTGCAGCACAGGCAACCATGTCCAGTTGTGTTTAACTTTTATTTTATTTTATTTTTATTATTTATTTACTTATTTATTTATTTTTGTTTTTCGAGATGGGGACTCTCTATGTAGCTTTTGTTGTCCTAAGGTTCACTCTGTAGACCAGACTGGTCTTGAAGTCACAGAGATCCACCTGCCTCTGCCTCCTAAGTGCTGTGATGAAAGGCATGAGCCACTACGGCCAGACTTATTTTATTTTTTAAAGAAACTACCATACAGCTTTCCTTGGTCACATTTTTAACTTTCTCTCCCTTCTCACCCTCTCCACATACCTGCCCAATGCTGGGAATTGAGCCTTGGGCAAACACTGTATGGTAAAGGCACACCCTTTATTTGTTGTTAGTGCTTTCAAAAATGTACTATTCACAATATGGAATTTTTTTTTTCTTCCCTTGGATTTTGTCCAGTAATATCCAGTGGGTACCTTTTGGATTTTGTGTATACCATGCAGATTATAATTTTTCTGGTAAAGGCTCACAGCTAAACTAGAATATTCAAACAAAAACAGAATAACACCAGGTGGCTCACACTTGTCAGCCTTGCACTCGGGAGGCCGAACAGGAAGAGATAAATACCTGTTCAAGGTCAGGCTGGGCCACACGGTGGTTCTGGGCTGGCCACGGCTACATAGGAGACTGAATCTTAGAACAAACAGTAAATAAATTAGAGCTTGTGAGTTAAAGTCTCACTGGCAAAATGTTAGAAATGAAAAAA
The DNA here is from genome assembly GCF_903995435.1 of Acomys russatus. Classification (NCBI taxonomy): domain Eukaryota; kingdom Metazoa; phylum Chordata; class Mammalia; order Rodentia; family Muridae; genus Acomys; species Acomys russatus. The sequence goes on from NC_067140.1 coordinate 63,050,598, forward strand.
ATATGTTTACTGGGCACTGTGTATTGCTGTTCCGTGTTTCAGGGGCACCGTGTCATTAAATGCTATGGCGTCCCTGCTTTAGATCATAATAGATCTGAAACAGACAGCCTCGAACCATGAGACTTGGAGGGTCCAGAGTCTGTCGGAAATATCAACAGCTTTTCAGTCTGTTAATGTCCATCTTTCATCTATTTGCACACCTGACAGCGTTGGGATATAGACCCAATAACACCTGACAGCACTGGGACATGGACCCAACAGCACCTGACAGCGTTGGGACACGGACCCAACAGCACCTGACAACGTTGGGACATGGACCCAACAGCACCTGACAACGTTGGGACATGGACCCAACAGCACCTGACAACATTGGGACATGGACCCAATAGCACCTGAGACAGCATTGGGAGATGGACCCAATAGCGTGAATCCCTGATGAAATTTAAGGGAGATGGCCATAAACTGCAGAATACCTTGTAGTTCTTCAGGGGCCTGAAGATAAGTGTCTAGAAAGAACACAAATTAGAAAAAGATGAGCTGGGCGTGGCCTAATCCCAGCACTCAGGAGGCAGAGGCAGGTGAATCGCTGTGAGTTCGAGGCCAGCCTGGTCTACAAAGTGAGTCCAACTCAGCCAAGGCTACAGAGAGAAACCCTGTCTCAAAAAAAAAAAAAAAAAAAAAAGTAAGAAAAGAAGGAAGGGAAAAAAGAAAGAAAAAATGAGAAAGTGGGGATAAGAGAGGGTAATGAGTGTGTGTGTGTGTGTGTGTGTGTGTGTATGTGCACACATGTGCATGTATGTGAATATGGTCAAAGTATGTTATATATTTGAATAAACTTGTCAAAGAATAAGTAAAAAAAAATTACTCAGAGATATAAAATATGCTGTATGTGAAAAGTGAAAAAAAAAAAAAAGGAGAAAGATTGTCAGAGGAGGAATAGGGAGTAAGCTAAGTAATTTGTAACTGGGTGGACCTGTGCTGACATTACCTTCTTTTTCTTTTTAAAGATTTATTTATTAATTTGCATACAGCTCTCTGCCTGCAGGCCAGAAGAGGGCATCAGATCACATTATAGATGGTTGTAAGCCACCATGTGGTTGCTGGGAATTGAACTCAGGACCTGTGGAAGAGCAGTCAGTGCTTTTAACCTTTGAGCCATCTCTCCAGGCCCCGACACTACCTTGTAAAGTTTAGGCAAATGGGAAAAGTGACTATGACTAACTGGCTGCTACCTATCTGCCCTTCAAGGAGCTATAAAGCTAAGTGGCAGAGGATGCAGAGCAGACCCTACTCCTCCAACTGGTAATCCTGGTGGGGCAATGCATTCATCTATCTTCCTCTCTTATCCCCACTTTTTGTTGTTGTTTGTTTGTTTTTCAAGAGAGGATTTCTCTGTGTAGCCTTGGCTATTCTAGACTTGCTTTGTAGACTAGGCTGGCCTTGAACTCACAGCGATCTGCCTGCCTCTGCCTCTGCCTCTTGAGTGCTGGAATTAAAGGCGTGCGCCCCGACACCTGGATCCCCACATTTTTCTTATACTTTCATTTTCTTGTCAGTTTTCACTTCCGAAAATATACAACTGCACATTTGAATGCAACAGCTTTAAAAATGAGTTCTGTTGTCAAGGAAACCTGTTTAAACAGCACTGTCAGGAGCTGACTGTGTGGTTCAGAAGTTAGTGTGTATGGGGTTCCGGGTTCAAGTCCCAGCTCCTCCATGTGGACACACAGAAAAACAAAGGGGTGGATATATAGTTATAGAAAATGTTCTTCCTTCCTCCCTTCCTTTCTTTCATAAGGTCTCACTGTATAGACCAGGCTAGCCTTGAATTATCAGAGATCTACCTGTCTCTGCCTCCTGAGTATTGGGATAAAGGTGTATGTTACCACACTCATATCTTATTTATTTTTATTTTATTTATGCATATGTATATGTATCTATGTGAGTGTATGCCAGGTGAATGCAAGTGCCCTCGCAGCACCTGTCTTCCGCTGCTGGAACTTCAGGAAGTTGTGAACCACCTGACTTGGGTGTTGGCACTGAACTCAGGTCCTCTACAAGAGCAGCAAACACTACTAACCAGTGCGCTCTGCAGCCCTGAAAAGGTTATGTAACATGGCACCACATGCAATGAAATAAAAGAGATCAAACAAAAGACTAAACAAAATATCCATATAACTTTGTTATAGATGGACTTTAGAGTAAATTCGTAAGATTGATTTTTTGTTTCAAGTGCCTAGAAAATTTATATGAATTATAGAAAACATTTAAATTTTATTGGTTAAAAAACAATCAAATATGAAAACTATGGTATTTATTTATTTATTGTTTTTTGAAACAGGATTTCTCAATGTAACAGCTCTGGCTATCCTGGAACTCGCTCTGTAGACCAGGCTGGCCTCGAAGTCACATTGATCTGCCTGCTTCTGCCTCCCAAGTGCTGGGATTAAAGGCATGTACCACCATGCCTGGTCTTATATTTTTTTAAACAGATAAGGAATCAAATTTTACCCTCACTAACCTTAGCACTATGGAAATTTTCTAGCTGAACAATGAAGCACTTCCTTAGTCATGATTGTTTATGTACTCAAAACTTGATTTTGTTTTGTTTTGTTCTTTTGTTTTTGTTTTTTCAAGACAAGGTTTCTCTATGTACCCTTGACTGTCCTGGCTCACTTTATAGACCAGGCTGTCCTCGAACTCACAGCGATCCACCTGCCTCTGCCTCCCAAGTGCTGGGATTAAAGGAAAACTTGATATTTTTTGTTTCCCTTTATTTTATGTGCATTTGTGTTTTGCCTGCATGTATGTCTATGTGAGACCATCAGATCTGGGAGTTACAGAAGTTACAGACAGTTGTGAGCTGCCGTTTGGGTGCTGGGATTTGAATCTGAGTCCTCTGGAAGAGCAATCGGCGCCCTTAACCACTGAGCTACCTCTTCAGCCCCTCAAAAGAATGATGCCACGAACTCTCAAGGCTGAGAGAACCTCAGCTGCTCGTCCTCTCTTCAGAAGACACTCGTGTTTACTGAGTAGAGCATGTGATGTAGTCATGGACGGTAGGGCTCACTGGGGAGGGAAAACACAGGGTAGTTTCTGTCAGAGCAATGACAAAGAACACTACACAACCTTGAAGCACACTCATGAGTGAAACATGGCGTTTGTGAGCTCTTCCTGGGTCTCATCAGAGGCTGTGTACTTTATTTACTGTCTCCATTGATGCACAAGGTGGCTCTGTCCATGATACGGTTTGTCCATTCAGGTCTAGGTCATAATGGATGACGATTCTCCGGAACATTATATCCACAAGTCAAAGACAACAGCTATAAAGAAATTCCAGCTACTTAAGGTCACAACCTGTTCTGCCATAACAGAGACTGTACGGTAGTCTGTTGATAGTCACCCCCACCTTAACCCTCATTCTCTCTCTTTCCCCTTGCTCCTCTCTTCTCTTCTTTCTGTGTTTACTGGATGCCTATTACATTCCAGACACTGGGGTAGGCACTGCATGCCCAGTACCAAATAAAATAAACCTTGACTCTTTTCTCAGATCATTCCCCCTTCCCTGTTTCAAGGTAGTTAATTCTGTAATGATACGGTTTGGCTTTTATGCCAACTACTAAATATCATCTCTTGGCTCCACACCCATCCTTCCATATACTGGTTTGATGATGTCAGGTGGGGTCTGTGGAAACTGTCTTTCTGCTTTGCCCATTCCTTTCTGTTAGGCTTACTTGCAGTGGGTACCCGAGCTTCTGCACACTGGGGGAGTCGGTTTAATCCAGTATCAGCACTGTGGCTGTAAGTCATTACAGTCAGAGCTGGTTTAACTCATGAGGAAACAGTCTCATCACACAGACACTCAAGACTCCAGCATCTTTTCTTTGCCATCCTCCCCCTTTTTTTTAAGACAAGGTCTGGAGTTCACTATGTACACCAGGTTGGCCTTGAACTCCAAGCAGCTCCCCCCAGGTGCTGTGATTACAGGTCCAAAGCATCGCACCTCCCTTGTACCCCTTCTTTGGAGTTTAACGTCCCATAGATGCCCTTCTCTGAACAGGCTGTAAGACTTTAATACTGGTTAAGCACTGCCTTAGATTCGTTTTTAATTTTATGTGTATGGTGCTGAGTCCCACAAACATGTCTGTGCACCATGTGTGTGCAGAGCTCTCAGAAGCCAGAAGAAGGCATTGGATTCTCTGGAATTAGGGCTATAGATGGTTGTGAGTGGCTCTGTGTGTGCTAGAAACCAAACCCCAGAGTTCTGCAAGAGCAACAAAGTACCTTTAGCCAATGAGTTGTCTCTCCAGCCCTAGCATGACCTTCTATTACTCAGTTTCTTAGGCTCCCTCTCCAACCTTCTCAGTTTTAATTATCCAATCTTTCCTACTCCATGGGTAGAAAATCCTTCCCACAAGATACTCAACCTATGTACTGATCTAAAATCTTCATGTTCATTTTTTTCTTTTTTTAATGCTTCAGTACCTAGTTAGCCACTAGTTAAGTTTCCCTGTTATAACTAGTAGTCATATCGGACATGATCAGACCATAACTGATAAAGCTTTGATTCGTTTTATGAATTTTGATAATCTTCCCTTTCCAGGTCTCTTTTTGTTGCTAACAAGAATCCTTGCCTTTTCTAATGTTCATGTTGTTTTCCAAGCTGTGCTTGGTGTTTCTTACTTATTCTGGGCTTTATCCCATCCATGCTTAGCATTTTTCTTTCTTTCTTTCTTTCTTTCTTTCTTCTTCTTCTTCTTCTTCTTCTTCTTTTTTTTTTTTTTTTTTGTTTGTTTGTTTGTTTGTTTTTTCTCTGTGTAACCTTGGCTGTGCTGGGGTAGCTTTGTAGACCAGGCAGTCTTCAAACTCACAGTGATCCGCCTGCCTCTGCTTCCTAAGTGCTAGGATTAAAAGTGTGCGCCACCACCACCCAGATTTTGTGGGCTGGAGAGATGGCTCAGAGGCTAAGGAGCACTGGCTGTTCTTCCAAAGGTCCTGAGTTCAATTCCCAGCAAGCACATGGTGGCTCACAACCATCTATAATGTGATCTGGTGCCCTATCTGGAGTGCAGATATTACATGCAGGCAGAACACTGGTTTACATAGTAAGTTCCAAGTCAGTTAGGGTTTACATAGTGAAATCTTGTCGTCTCAGGAAAAAAAACAAAAAAACAAAAAACAGCCAAACAAGCAAACAAGAAAGAAACCTGGAAATTTCAAAGGCTCTGAAGTGCTGCAAATGTGAGCCCTGAGGATGAGCTAGAATTGACAGAGACTTCAGAGGCTACCTGCGTGGGATTGACCTGAACGTGACCTGTCCAAAGCCAAGAGAGAAAAAACTAAGAGGTTGGAGAGAAAGAAAAGAGAGAGATTGAGAAGGGTGGGAGGGGGAACAGGACCATCCTTGGAGTGCTGAAGCCTCATTATATCTATGTGAACATATTATTTTTATTTCTAATGATTGTCAAAAATAGAAGTTTTTTACACTGATTAATTATCATGGAAGAATAAAAATAAAAGAGCTTAGCTGGGTGGTGGTGGTAGTGCACACCTTTAATTCAGTACTCAAGGCAGAGGCAGAGGTAGATCTGTGTGAATTGGAGGCCAGCCTGGTCTACATAGCAAGTTCCAGGACAGCCAGGGCTACACAGAGAGACCCTGGTTTAAAAAAGCAAAACAAAACAAAAAAAGAGCTTTTAGTTTTACAGATACTGAGAGCTTATTGTCCATGGATAGCCTGAAAAAATAGCAAAGAATGTATTTTAACATGAAGGGTACAAACCCAGAAAGCACCAAAGAAAGGAATGTTGAACTTGGGTCAAAACAAATCACAGCCGAAATTTGAAAAGTGCAATGTTTACTTTTGCCTTGGGAAGTTCATGCTAACTCAAGGACAAAAATGATCTTGAGAGACCAAGTCTTACACCTGCAAAAATTTTCCAGTAGCCATGGAAGCTGCAGCAGTCATAAGATACACCAGAAACATTTGGCATTAATGAAATGCCCAGACTTGTACCCAAAGCCTCATAAACTCTGAAAGAGAAAAAAAATGAAAATTATACATTTACACGGCCATAATTAGACCCAAAGTTGGGAGCCAAGTGGAAAGGGTCAGCCTTAATTTATAATTAGCTGTTTTAAATTCCAGTAACTGCTAATGCTTAATGTGAAACGGAATTCCCAATACGAATCCCGAATAAATGACATCAGGCTCGAGACATCCCGAGCCTTAAGTCTGAGGTGAGCTGGTCTCACCTTTGACTTTCTGTAACCTTGAAACTGCTTTCTTGGATTAAAGGGTCTGAAGAAGATTGCAATTCTTACCGAGGCAAGCCTATACTTCTGTGGTTGTAACGGGCGTATTAGCAGGCCTGGAGTTGACCTCAGCTTTAAACACCGTATCATTTGGTATCTCATCTTGAATGTGTTATTTTATACTTGCTCCAGACATTAGCGTATTTTTTCTTCTTTGTATGAAGTCAGGTGATTTATTTCAAGGTGAAAACAGTCGCTCACATGAATTTTAGCCACGCCAAGCTACGTAGAAAGCAACTGCTCAACATCAGGAAACGTTACTTAAGAAACTGACTGTTTGCCTCTCAGGCTGCCATCTTAACCCCGAGACCTCCCAAAACGTTGGTGAGAAGGTGTAAACGTAAACAATGGTGCTTTAGTAAGTAGCACCTATAGTTCGTGGGGATTATGGGATAGGGAAACTGGATGGGGCCAATTTATGGGGTTCTGTACTGGCAGAATTTGGTAGTTTAGCTTCGAGCTGGTAAAGAACGGAGATTAGTTCACTTTCCACAGTAATCCAGTGATTAACTAAATACAGGTGGAACTGTAATAAAATCTTTCTATTACCGCCAGTTCTCTATCATCCACATCAAGGTCATTTATCTTTTCAGGAGCTGGACGGACTGCTCACTGGTTAGCACTGGCCGCTCTACCAAAAACCTAGGTTGCATGGCAGGTCCAAGAGATCCAGCGCCCTCTTCTGACCTCTGTGGGCACTGCATGCACATGGTGCACAAATCAGTCACACACACAAAATAAATATTTTAACAGTTACCTAAAATATAGCTAAAAGATAGTACTGCTATTAAAAGCCATCAAATGGAATAATTTGCCCCTTGTTATTCTTTTGGTTAAAGTCTGCATTTGGGGATGCTGGAGAGGTGGCTCAGCTGTTAAGAACACTGACTGCTCTTACAGAGGTCCTGAGTTCAATTCCCAGCAACCACACAGTGGCTAATAACCATCTATAATGTGATCTGATTTTGGCCTGCAGAGGTACATGCAGGCAAAGCACTGTATATATAATAAATAAATAAGCCTTTTTTTAAAAAAGCCTGCATTTTGTTTGTGTATTTTTGAGACAAGGTTTCTCTGTGTGGCCTTGGCTGTCTGGCTGTCAGGGACTTGATTTGTAGACCAGCCTGGCCTCGAACTCACAGTGATCCATCTGCCTCTGCCTCTCTGAGCGCTGGGATTATAGGCATGGGTCATCATGCCTGGCCTACAAAAAACACATTTTTGAGATCTGGTTGTGGAGAAGGACATCAAAGTGCAAGTCAAGCCTTTAATTCCAGCACTCGGGAGGCAGAGGCAGGCGGATTGCTGTGAGTTCGAGGCCAGCCTGGTCTACAAAGGGAGTCTAAGGCAGTCAAGGCTACACAGAGAAACCCTGTCTCAAAACAAAACAAAACAAAACAAAACGAAACAAAACAAACAAAGCAATTCAAGGCTACCAACGGCTGGGTGTTCCTTGATATCTGACATCAGTGATGTGCACTTGAATTGTGGTACTGATGAGACACCACGTACAGCCTTGTGTGTCTAGAGGCCAGCGTCTTAAAACCGGCAAGTTAGTATCTAGCCAAGTGTGGAGTCAATGCTATAATGTTAGCACTTGGAGGTTGAGGCAGAAAGATCACCAATTCAAGACAAGCTGGTCAGATCCTGTCTCAAAAAGTAAAAATAGCCAGGTGGTGGTGGCACACACCTTTACCTTTAATCCCAGCACTTGGAGGGCAGAGGCAGGCAAATCTCTGTGAGTTCGAGGCCAGCCTGGTCTACAAAGTGAGTCCAGGATATCCAAGGCTACACAGAGAAACCCTGTCTCAAAAAAAAAAAAACAAAAACAAAAACAAAAAAAAAGTAAAAAGAGAAAGTACCCTTGGCAGTGGGCCAGTAGCACAGCATAAAACAGATCAGCTTCACAGGGCACCACACCATACAAAATAAAGTCAGGGGCTGAGGAGGATGCTTGGTAGACAGTGACACTTGCTGTGGAGGCATGAGGGCATGAGCGCAAACTTTCAGCACTCACATTTAAAAAACAAGCCAAGCGTAGCTCTAGAATCCTCTAAGCCCAGCACCGTGGGACGAGTGGAAACAGGAGGATCGCTGGGGCTTGCTGACTCCCAGTTCAGTGAGAGAATCTGTCTCAGGGGAGTAAGTCAGAGGATCACAGGGCAGGACACTCAGAGGAGGCCTACACACACATACACGTGTACATGCACACATACACGACGTGCACAGCTATACACTCACATGCACACCCACACGCAGGTACACACGTGCCCATGCCCACACCAAGTAAAATTAATTTTTAAAATTCTCTAATACAGCATAACTAATATGCACACATGCACACACGCGCACACACCCCTGTGTTTTATGGTTAAGGATATATAGTAAGAGTGGTTTCTGGGGGAGAAAGGAGATTGGGGGGAAGTGGGAACAGGATACTGCCTTCACAGAACAGAAGTTCTTACTTCAAATTCCCCAGACCTTTTCTACAAATCCTTTTTGGGGCTTCATCTATCTATCTATCTATCTATCTATCTATCTATCTATCTATCTATCTCTCTATCTCTCTATCATCTATCCCTCCCATCCTCCATCCCTTCCTCCCTCCCTCCCTCCCTCCCTCTCTGCCTTCCTCTCCTCCTCATTTGGAGGACAGTTTCCAACCTTGTTTGCCCATCACTCTCCGTATTCTGTAAACCAGCCTGTTGCTGCCGCTCCAGACCCTCCTAAACCTGCCGCTGGTCTGCATATTCCCTACCAACTGCGCACAGTCAGCGCTGCCTTCTCCTCTGACTGACACTGCAGTCTGCCCAGGCTCACTTTTACCACTGTCATTCCTTTAGTCTCTGTGAGGCGTATTCCTCTTGTTTGTTAACTCCGGGGTAGCCACCGAGACTATTGTACTTTGAATGTCATCACTATTCTAGCCCCACAGCCACCCTCCTGTTCCTTTAGCGCATTCACAAACTGACCATTTTCTCCGAAGCATTCTTCACATTGCTTCCTTGATCAAAACCTCCCATGGGACAGAAGTGGGTGTACACGCAGAGTCCCAGCTCACAGAGGACTGGGGGGTCCACTGCAGCCTGGGGAACACCTTCAATGAACTGTCTGCCAACACTGTTGTCCCTTGGCTGCCCAGCATTGCTCTCATTCCCACTTCTATTCTTTTTCAGGGAACTCTCTTTTCCTACTTGATACAGTCTAGAAACCTGGGCATGTGATTCTTTAATGTTTTCTAATTTTAATTCCATAGAAATCTAATAAAGAGACCAACTATGGCTGGATACTTGGTCACCTTGCTTTGAGATCACTACTGTAGTCCCACTTTTTAGCCCTTTCCAGGCCTGGTTCTTTGGCCTTCCTACTGGCTCTGGACACTCCGCAGATTTTTCCCATACTTTCTTCTGTTGCAGTGTGTTGGGAGTCGCTCCCGATGCTTACAAGCATTGGGCTTCCCAAAGCCAACTCTTCCTCTTCTCTGTTGCACAAAATGTGAGTTTCCTTCCTACCTTCAGGCTCCCCATAACCCAGCCCCAGCTTTATTTCCTTTACCCAGACCACAGCCATCACAGCCACATCCTGAATCTGAAAAGTGCCACGTGAGTCTTGCTTCTCTCTTTCATTCGTCTATATGTGTGTTCCCTGATTCCTCAAGGTTCTGTCCAGGAATTACATTTACCATGAAAACAAAGTCTATGTCTTACACTGTCTATCGCAACCACTGCAGTGCTAGTGCCCAGTGCCCGTGATTAATTTCCCAGTTAGTATTGATTAACGTTCTTGTATTTGCAGGAACATTGATAAGTCAATTCCCTACCTTCTCAATTCCATTGTCAGGCAGCTGCCTGTGGTCAAGAAGTTCGTTCTTAAGCCTTTAATCCCAGCGCTTGGGAAGCAGAGGCAGGAGGATTGCTGTGAGTTTGAGACCAGCCTGGTCTACAAAGAGAGTTCCAGGACAGCCAGGGCTATTACACAGAAAAACCCTGTCTTGAAAAAAAGGAGAACAAGGAGGAGGAGGAAGAGGAGGAAGAGGAGGAGGAGAAGGTCTTTCTTATATAAAGCCTAAACTTTTTTGTCCTGCAGCTACTGGCTCCATTGATGGTTTCAAATTGGTGTGTGTGTTGCCAGGCACGTGAGCCATTTCTGCTTTTACAGTGGAGACAGCCATAATACACAGATGCACATTTATCCTTAAATGTAAGGCAGTGTTCCTAACCCAGTATGCTTATTAGAATCACCTCAAGAGCTTGAAAAAATAACTACCCTGGATCTTCAAATCCCCGGGTAGTTTGACTCGGTTGGCTGGGAGTGGAAAGTTCTTTTGCCTGGTTCTAATAAGCAGTCAGAGTTAAGAACAGTGGAGTGGGAAGGAAACTGGAATTTTGAGCAGAATCAACCTTTTTTAAGCTTCCAGGAAGAAACACTTCCCCTCTTACCCACAGGACTGGCCCATCACAATAGTCCCGGGCTCCTTGAGCTTTTAGACATACTTCCACCTTACACAGCATCCCACCTAGGTATTTATACGTCAACAGCCCTGGCCGAGAGCAGAAGGGTCGGCAAACAAGGAACAGACTGGACACAAAAAGCCTCTGTTTGAGAAGGGGGCAAATGAGTACAAGGAGGTTCCTTTGAGTAAAAAAATCAAAATACTATAGACAATCTCCCAAACAGGCAGCAGTCCTGGGTATCAGGCAAGGTCAGGGAGGCAGTTGTGTCCTCCCCCTAAGCAAAGAGAGACACTTGTCACTCCGAGTGCCAGTAAATCTCTTTAGCCTGAGATGCCTTTCAGGGCTAAATAACTGATTCACCTCAGTTTAACTTGGGCTTATGGCATTGGGGTTTTAGATTCTGAGGTTCAACCCATCCTCTAACCCCAATAACTCCAGAACAAAGGTTACTCGGATTCTAAGAAAAGAAGTTACAGGAAAATAACCCTGAGTCCCCACCTCATTTTAAAGATGAGCTCTCAGGCCGGGCGTGGTGGCGCACGCCTTTAATCCCGGCACTCGGGAGGCAGAGGCAGGAGGATCGCTGCAAGTTTGAGACCAGCCTGGTCTACAAAGCGAGTCCAGGACAGCCAAGACTACACAGAGAGACCCTGTCTTGAAAAAAGATGAGCTCTCATTATGTGTCCTAGGCTTCCCCTGAGCTATCTCAGCCTCCCAAGGAGCTGGGTCGCCAGCCGTGTACCGCCACATCTCATTTTCAACTTGGTTTCCATAAACACTGTAAACTGAGGAAACATCTTAAGACTGGGAAGAAAGAAAGAAAGAAAGAAAGAAAGAAAGAAAGAAAACAACAACAAAAGCTGGGCGTGGTGGCACACACCTTTACTCCCATTTACTCCTAGCACTCGGGAGGCAGAGGCAGGTGGATCTCTGTGAGTTCGAGGCTAACCTAGTCTACAAAGCAAGTTCCAGGACAGCAAGGGCTACACCAAGAAGCCCTGTCTGGGGCAGAGGTGGCAGGAGCTGGAGAGAGAGAAGGAATAATAGGGTTGTGCTTCTGTTGTTGCTATGTCTCAGCAAAACAAAACAGTGCCGCCCTGGGCTCTGACTTTTTTGTTTGAAACTTCAAAAGTGAATACAAACCTGCTTTCTCCAATCCCCACATCTGGAAATCTTCTCTAGGCCAGCCTAATAGGTTGCTGTGTGTACAGACTGCTTTTGTTTTTCACTTCTGTTCATCTGTCTGGCAACCACACAGAGCCCTGCCCAAGGTTTGCAGGTGCGTGCCCCAGGGGTCAGGTGGGACCACACAAGCCAGCACCTGTGCAGAACTGCCAGTGAATGTGGCCCCGCTTTGTGACACCCGCTCTGAAGTCTTACGGTGAAAGAGAACACAGCAGATCTTAGGAGAAATACATCGGCATATAAATAATAGGTGCCATTTATGTGCCAGGCATTTATATAAAACTTTATGTAAATAAGCATTAGCTCACTTAGTTCACATGACTGCATTTCAACATAAAATCTGTAATCCTCACTTGACAGCTGGGAAAACTTAAGTCTTGGATTCTGTAATACGTTGAAGCCTCACTGCTAGTAAAGGTGGCGACTGCACATAAATCCAAGGATGCTGGCTTCAAAGTGCTCACTCTTCACAGCACTACTCCCAATTCATTGTGTATCTATTCACCAAAACCCAGGACAAGAACCCCAAGCAAAGGCTGGACATGGTGGCTCATACCTTTACTCCCACCAAACAGGAGGCAAAGGTGTCGAAGGCCAGCTACAACGGTGTGTCCAGCGACCCAAGGAGGGGAGGGGGGGGGTTTGTCAATGAAAGCAAATCAGCTACACACTTACACACAGTGGGTGAAGAAGCTCCAACAACTTCACCCACACATACATCCATACATAAACACACACACATATACTTGGTAGACGGAACAAAGCTCCAACAACTTTATTATTTCTCCCACAGTTTATATATCTCAGCAAAATCTTTCAAACAGTATAAAAATCATGATGTGGTTTCATTCTATTTTTCTTTACGTGAACAATTATAATGAGTATATGTAGAAAAACATGTTCCCCAATATCATCACAAGATCAAATGCTTTGTGTATGGTGGATGAAACCGCGTTATTCCCAAGAACCCATATACACTTATAACTAAGCAACTTGTTATAGATTTACAAAGTGTGAGCAAGCAAGGTAATTTTCTCAGCTGGTTTCCTTACTGGCAGGCTGCCATTTGTGGTTACCAAAAAAAAAAAAAAAAAAAAAAAAAAAAAAAAGGGATCAATTGTCTTATTATTTATCTTTTAAAAAGTGATCTTACAGCAATCTTAAAAGAATCACAATGTAAATTTTCATATAAAAACAAGCAGTCATTTCTACTTTAAATCCTCAGGGTGCACATCTACTCATTAACACTTTTTATTAAATCCTATCAGACTCTACAGGTATAAGAAATTAATCATCGCCTTGATCACCAGCCCAGCTTTAGCGAGAACGAGGCACATCAGCTGGCACCAGTCAGGCTGCCATTGACCTCAAAAAAATCCCTAACTCAGCTACTAAGAGTATGCCTTTCTGGAATCAAATGGTATATACTCACTTATATCTGCATACTAGCCCAAGGGACATGTCCCACGAAAGCCTTCACTTACCAGGAAAATGGGACAGAGGGGAGGACATCCTATTGGGACTCTAAATGAGAGAAGCATGGGAGAATAGCAAAGTAGAAGGATCCAGAGGGTCCTAGAAACCTACAAGTAGAATATTATGATAGGCAGATTTGGGCCCAGGGGTCCCGCTCAAACTAAGACACCAGCTAAGGACAATACAGGCAGTAAACTTTAAACCCTTACTCAGATCTAGCCAATGGTCAGAACATTCTCCACAGGTGAGTGGAGAGTGGGATATGACTTTCTCACATACTCTGGTGCCTCACATTTGACCATGTCCCCTGGAGGGGGAGACATGGTGGCACTCAGAGGAAGGACAGCAGGTTACCAAGAAGAGACTTGATACCCTATGAGCATATACAGGGGGAGGTAATCCCCCTCAGGAACAGTCATAGGGGAGGGGAATAAGGGAAAAATGGGAGGGAGGGAAGACTGGGAGGATACAAGGGATGGGATAAACATTGAGATGTAACAAGAATAAATTAATAAAAAAAATTTAAAAAAAAGAGTATGCCTTTCTGAACTTCAAATTATTCCCTAATATTTTCTACAACTCCACTAACAAAAACATCTTAACCTAACTTTACCAACAATTTACCTTTCTGAGGGTGGCTGTTGAGACATTAGTCTGTTCTAACAGCAATGCTTGAAGAAGACCAGTCACTGTCATTGCAAGTGCCAATGACACTACCCTTAGAGTTTTTCATGCACCTCATAGATTATGAGGGATGTACTGACCGTGGAAGGCAACGAGCAGAGCGATGCTCTATGACAGCAGGAAGACCCCAGGACATGGGGTCCTCGGGGCTCAGCCTCTTCGAGGAGCACCCATTGTGATTTGTGGTTGCGCTAACTGGTGGGCCATGGCCCAGGAGTTCTAAAGCGGTTTTGCTGTTCATCCCGCACAGCCCCCAGCACAAAGGCAGGAGGATTGCTGCAAGTTTGAGGACAACCTGGGCTACATGAGACCTAATCTCAAAAAACACACACGCACAGAGCTCCATGTTTCCCAGCTTTCTTCCTGTCACATGAGAATAACAGAAGATAGCCATGTACCGGGGGACTCGCCAGACATAAACCCTTGCAGCACCGTGATCTTGAACTTCTAGCCTCCAAAGCTATAAAAAACAAATGTTTGTGGGACTGATGGTGTATGGTGGAGGTAGAGCACTGTCCAGTGTGTCCAAAGCTCCAGGTTCAACCCTGAGAACTGCAACAGACAAGCAAACCAACGCATTTAAGGAAGACATGTTAGCCGGGCGATGGTGGCGCAGGCCTTTAATCCCAGCACTCGGGAGGCAGAGGCTGGCATATCGCTGTGAGTTCGAGGCCAGCCTGGTGTACAAAGTGAGTCCAGGACAGCCAAGGCTACACAGAGAAACCCTGTCTCGAAAAACCAAAAAAAAAAAAAAGATATGTTAGTTGTTTGCTACACCTGGTCAATGGTAGGTGCTGGTCAGGTTCTGAGTATGTTCACCGAAGCCGTGGGCCTTCTTAGCTGACAAACCAGAAACTAAAGAGTCTCCTTTCTGCTCTTCAGGGAGCCTCTTCCCACCCCCAGCCCACCTCCATCTCTCTCTCTCTCTCTCTCTCTCTCTCTCTCTCTCTCTCTCTCTCTCTCTCTGTCTCCACACCACCCCCTCCCAGCTTACTGCCTACTGTGTCTGAGATTTTTTTCCCCTGCCTTTTTTTTTTTAAATCTTTTTTTTTATTATTAATTTATTCTTGTTACATCTCAATGTTTATCCCATCCCTTGTATCCTCCCATTCCTCCCCCCCCCCCTTCCCTGCCTTTAAATTCTTTAATTGATGGAGAAAATAAACCTAATCAAGACCTGTAGATGATAGCATCTGTTGAATATTCACTCCTACACTAAAATACTTGCTCTCTGTCTTCAAAGCCATGGGGTTGAAATAGCCTAGTTGGTGTGGTTTAGGTATGCAAATATGATTTCATCCCTGAGTTCATAGAGGGGGTTGGTTTTTTCGTTTTAATTTTTTAAATTTATTCTTCTCTCATGTATTGCATCCCGACCACAATTTCCCCTCTCTCCTCTCTTCCCAGTCCCTTCCCCCTTCCCCCCTTCCCCTTTACCCCTCGGTTCTCATCAGAAAAGGGCAGGCCTCCCATGGATATCAACCTAACATGGCGTATCAAGTTGCCGTAAGACTGGGCACCTTTTTTCATATCAAGGCTGGGTGACAAATGTAATATGACTTTTATTGATGTTGAAATATATTCAGAAGATGGGCATGGTGGTGCGCACCTATAATCCCAGCAGCTGGGGAGGCAGAGGCAGGTGGATCCTGTGAGTTCAAGGCCAGCCTGGTCTGCAAAGCTAGCCCAAGACAGCCAGGGCTATATAGAAACACACACACACACACACACACACACACACACACACAATCTAAAACAATTTATTAGCATAAATAAGTTCTGATTGTGAGCACAGTTTACCTTTTCTTTCTTTTTTTTTTTCCCTCCCCTTTGCATTGAAATTTATGAAGAGCCTCTTCCGGTCTCAAGCCGGGCATGGTGGCACACGCCTTTAATCCCAGCACTCAGGAGGCAGAGGCAGGCAGATTGCTGGTCCACAAAGAGAGTCCAGGACAGCCAAGGTTACACAGGGAAACCTTGTCTCAAAAACAAAAAACAAACAAAACAAACAAACAAGCAAAAAGATGACGAAAGGAACATCATCCTTTTGAAAGCTTCAAAATAAGACGCACTCGTTGCGCCGCGGCTGTGGCTCTAGGGCCACCACCTTCAGAAGTCACTCTGTGGCAAATGTGGCTGCCCTGCCAAGCGCAAGAGAAGGTATAACTGGAGCGCCAAGGCTAAGAGACGAAACACAACCGGGACTGGGCGGATGAGGCACCTAAAAATTGTCTTCCGCAGATTCAGACATGGATTCAGTGAAGGAACACCACCCAAGCCCAAGAGGGCAGCTGCTGCAGCGTCCCCTTCATCTTGAGGATTTCAATCAGTCATGACATAAATGCTCTGGTTTCCAAAGGAAGGAAGGAAAGAAGGAAGATAGACAGATAGAAAGAATAAGAGCGTGAAGCTTGTGCATTCTTGCAGAAACAGGTGTGTGTAGGGCAAGCGGCCCAGCGTGGGGCAGGGCTGCCTTCCTCTCCTGGGGCTGAGATCCGAGCATCTGCCTTCTCTTTGGGGCTCAGCCTGGATTTCTGAATACCACCTTCACCAGCAAGAATGCACACCCTGAGGCACAAACAATGGGGCGACCTCGTCCCTCTGATCCTTAGAGAGAGAGGAGACATCGCCTGCACCTCCAGACTGGCAAAGTAGATGGTGGTGAGCTAGGAGCTCACGCTTCCTGCTCTATTACGGAGACTACCCACTGCTTCACCGCGGCAGCTATCTGCACACGGGGTTCTCTGTGTGCTCTTCCTGGTCCAGGACGGCTGTGCGGCTCAGGTTTTTTGTAAGTAACTCAAGTTGGGTCATTGCCTCAGAATGAAGGCTGACCACAATGGGAAGTTTTACCTCTTTCTAGACTGGGAAACTAGCTTTCTGACAAGGATGTTCTAATAATTCTTTTAGCGTCCTACCTCTGCTTTCTTCTTTAATCCTGGCTGTTCTGCCTGCAGGAGCTTGTTAAACCAAGTTGAAACAATCCCCTTTAAAAGGTCAGGGCAATGTCTTGGAGAAGCGTCTCATTATCTAGGACAAGAGCTAACCCTTCACAAGTCAAAATACCATAAACTCACAAAGACTTTGAAATGCTCTCCTTAATAAGGCCTCAGTGTCGGGCCGCTTCTGTGGATTTTCCTTCCTGTGAAAAAGAAACTGGCCTTAAAGCGCCAAGGAGCTGGAAAATAACCCAGTGGAGGCAGCTGCCAGACTTCATCTCTTTCCTCCCAGGAATTCTGAATCATATTTCTTTAGAACTTAAGAGTCAGAAGCAAATTTTACTTTTTTTTATTAATTTATTTTTAGTTCATGTACATTGGTGTTTGTTTGCATGTATGTCTGAGTGAGGATGTCCGAAGCCCTGGAACTGGAATTACAGTTGTGAGCTGCCATGGTAGATCCTGGGAATTGAACTCAGGTCCTCTGGAAGAGCAGCCAGTCTCCTAACTGTTAAGCCATCTCTCCAGTGCCCAGAAGCAAATTTTAAAAAGTACAAATCCACCATAAATTTTAGGGAAAATAGATTTCTTTACAACAGAAAAATTCTTTGGATGCCATAATCATAGACACATTAATGATAAATGACTGTATTGAAGCATTAGAATGGGTATTTTATTCATTTATTAATTTGAGACCGAGTCAAATGGGGCTCTATCTGTCCTGGAATTCATTATATAGACCAGGCTGACCTTGAACTCATGAAGATCGGCCTGCCTCTCCCTCCTCAGCGCTGAGATGTTTTGAGGGCCTGGTAAGATGACCCAGTGATTAAATGTACTTGCCGTCTTTGCGCAGGACTAGATTTTGGTTCCAGGACCCACATAGGCAGGTCACAACTGCCTGTAACTCCAGCTCCAGGGGATCTGATGCCGTCCTCTGGCCTTCTTGGGCACCTACATACAACTGCTACACATAGCGACACCCAGGCACACTCAAATACACACAAACAAAAAAGAGTTTTGTTTTGTTTTGTTTTGTTTTTGGAAGCCACAAATGGTGCTTTCTTTGTCAGTAGCAAAACCAAAGCGTAGAATGAAGGGGAAACATTATTTAAAGAAGCCTGAAAGTACAGTGAACGTTTTAGTTTTTATACAAGGTTTGATCTGGCTTTGTAGATTCCTCCTAGTAATTGGATTTAGGACTCAAATCATCTCATGTGACTCCCATAAAACTAGAAGTTTTAGCTAAGCATTGAAATACACAATAAAAACGGAAACAAAAACCCATCTTCCTTCAGGAGCAGCTGGAAACTTAGTAATGTATGTGGTAATTAAGTCTAGCTTCTAACAAATGTAAAGTTAAACTTTAATGGCTTTTTATGGCTGGGTAATAAATCGTATGCAAACGAGACAGGGGTGGATACTTAGTTTATATAACTCACAAAGGAACACTGATGGGTGCTCTGAAAGGCAGCCTTGGCAATCTGTCCTCATCCTAACTCAGCCCCAACTGGTCCTTATGGAAGTCAGTCAGCTCCTCTGGACCTCCCACCCTCTGTAAAGTGTGACTGCCTGGCTGAGGAGCCGGGACTAATATGTCTTCAAAGCTCTTTTCTGTGTGTGATCTAACTTAATCATTCAGATTCCACAGGTAAGAAGGGCAGTACCTGTTGCCCTCATTACCGAGGCGGAGATGGAGAAGCTCACGGGTGTAAACTATGTAATTAGAGCCGTACAGACTGCAATGGAGCGGCCGAGGTGGGATTCAGACTCGGCTGTCTGGGCTCAGTTCTGTGTAGGTGGTCACGATTCCTACCAACTCTGGAAGTCTGGCTTAATAAGGTGACATTTAGTCATTGCTCAGTTACAAGCAGACTTTTAAAGGTGTCTTAAACAGTTTTCATCAGGGACAGCATGTTCTTTAGCCTGTGGGACCGAATGCTTTTATGGTTCCATTGCGGGGGGAGCCAATTAAGTAGCCGGTTAATAGCCCAACTTTATAGCTAAGTTAATAAAAAAGCCACATCACACTGGCTGCGTTTTGCCACTCCAGCCACTTTCAAGAGTTCCTGCTAATTTATGTCTGGAGAGCTTCCAGAATCCCTGGGTTGCTATAAAAATGCATTCTCTCATTACTTGTTGCTAATGTGTTAAAAGTCGTAAGAGGAGCAACAAAACTTGTAAGTAAACTATGGAGTGAATTCCAGTGGTGTGATAAATCATGTTAGGAGTGCTGGCCGGTGCCCTGGAAGGAACATGGCTCAGTGGGTAAGGTGTTTGCCACTCAAGTGTGAGGACCAGAGTTCAATCCCCAGAACCCATGTGAACCAGACACGGGGGTAGTGTGTGTGTGTGTGTGTGTGTGTGTGTGTGTGTGTGTGTGTGTGTGTTTAAGGAGAATCCTTGGAAGCTGGTGGGTCAGGTAGGCCGCATAAAAAGGAAGAAAGCAAGACAAAACCAAACAAGAAGAGATTCAGTAACTCTCATAGTAGAAAGTAAGGAGTGACCGCCTCATATGCTTTGGCATGCAAATGCTTGTGTTCACACACAACATGGCACGCGTGTGCCCAGAACATATATACAAAGATAAAAGACAAGCAAGAAGAAAGACTATGTCCACACACTTTCCTCAGAAAGTCAATCCCAAACTTTTGGTAATTCCTCACAAGCCATTCATTCTGTTTGATTTTCGTGTACATTGAGACTATCTGTATAGCAGACCAATAAAGTTATGGATTCAGAATCAGGCCTAAGAAACTCTACCAAAACCCATGGACATGCAAAGGAAGAGAAGATACGGAGTGAGGTTAATGCTGAGGTGGCATTGTTTAATCAGTAGCATTTTAAAGGTCATTTTAAAATTCTAATACACTTAATAAAAACTACTCAGAGACATATATGCCACCAATGTACCAATGCTAGAGAGTCAGCATTGGTTACCAAGAGGATTTGTATCTGTGTGTCTCTTGATCTGATCCAATCTAGAAGCTTCCAAAGTTATGGACGTATTTGTGAGAGTATAAGAAATTCTATCTAAGCAGGGCATGGTGGCGCATGCCTTTAGTCCAGCACTTGGGTGGCAGAGACTGGCGGATCGCTGTAAATTCAAGGCCAGCCTACTCTACAAAGTGAGTCTAGGACAGTCAAGGCTACGGGGTGGAGAGATGGCACAGCAATTAAGAGCACTGTGTACTCTTCCAGAGGTGCTGAGTTCAATTCCCAGCAACCACATGGTAGCTCACGTGCATCTATAATGTGATTCGATGCCCTCTTCTGGCCTGCAGGTGTACATGTAGATAGAGCACTCACATACATAAAATAAACAAATCTTTTAAAAAGTAATAAAACAAAATAAAGCCGGAGAGCTTCCAAATGTACTTCAAGCATGGTCTTATCAAAAAATTGTTTTGGGCCTCTCCTATGAATTTCAGTCTGAGAGAAAGAAGGAAACAGGAGAGAACAAGAACAACAAAGACAGCCAGGTGCCGTGGCGCACACCTGTAATCTCAGCATTTGGGAGGCAGAGGCAGGTGGATTGCTGTGAGTTTGAGGCCAGCCTGGGCTACAAAGTGAGTCCAGAACAGTCAAGGCTACACAGAGAAACCCTGTCTCGAAAAACCAAAAAAATAGGACCAACAAGTCATGGCCAGGGATTAGGATGCCTGACTGTAGTCTCAGCACCTAGGAGGAGGCAGAGGCAGGAAGAGACAGCCATGGGTTTGAGGCCAGCCTGGTCTACATAGTGAGTTCTAGGAAAGCCAGGTCTACAGAGTGAGACCCAGATTCAAACAAAACAAGAACACAACAAAACACCGAAATAAAATAAAGAAAGAAGCCACAAAATACAAGACAGACTATAACGGTCATTAGTGTAATTTATCCAGAAACAGTGGACAGCTTTCTGAGTCTTGGAAGGCAGGCCCCACGTATTTTGGAACACACAGGCCTCCCTGCTGTTTTGTTATTGGCTATGGCACTTAGGAAAAGTCTAATTCCTTTTACTTCCTCTTACGGAATGATCCTGTCACTGGGACCCAGCTGATTTCCTCTTCTTTCTCCTCTGGACATACAAGGTCATCTAGTGACAGCATAGGGAACTGCAGCTACCCTCCAGCTCTTGAGGATGCTGTCCCCTTACCTGTCATTTTGGACCTGCCTTGAAAGGAGTCAGGTTGGCGCTGTCCACCTCAACACAGCCATCTGTAAGACTGTCTCCTTGTGCACCCCACCAAGGAGACCACCCGACAGCCCTCTCTGTAATATTGTCTCCTGTGCACTCCTCCCACACCGACCACCTTAACAGGCCACTTTGTAAGATCGTCTCCTAGTGTCCTTTCCCCCAGAGAGACTACCTTAAGAGCCCGACTTGTAAGATTGTCTCTTTGTTCCTAAGCCCCTAAGGAGACCAACTTAACAACATCCTTTGTAACAGTGTCTTCTTGTCCATCACTGAGCCAGGTCAACAGTTAGATTTGAAAAACTTTCTTGTGCTCAGTCTCCAAAAGAGACTATCTCTCTCTTTTTTTCTTCTTCTTCATTAAATTCTTTTCGTAACCTTTTGAGAACTTTGTACGTGAGTATTGAGTCTCTAACACTTTATGCCTTTCTTCATCCCTCAAATTGCTCCAGTGCCTACCCCTCCCAATCCATAGCCCCTCCTTTACTATTTTTACATATACAGACATATGTATGCACATGTATGTATCCATGTATATATGAGTCCATTTAGCATTGCTTATATGCTCAAGTATCCAGGGCTGACCACTTGGGATTGCACGTCTTAGGCGGGAGCTTGTCCCTGGAAGAAAGTGATTTTCTTTCAGATGCCATTAATCTTCATAGCTCTTTATCTAGGGATGGGACCAGGTGGAATGCCCTCCGTCCGCATGGCGTGTCAACTACTGTTGTCTTCATGTGGGTTGTTCATGTGATCATATTGCTGAGATTTAATGAGTGCATCTTCCCTGTCGTGCCTAGGGGACAAGCACCCTGGGCCACTGACTCTTACAACCTTTCTACTTTTCCTATGATTTTTTTTCTTGAGCCTTAGGGATAGGGGGTGTTTTGGATATGCATCCATTGGGACTGGGCACCCCACAGACCTGTAATCTCTGCATCCTGACCAGTTGTGGATCTCTGTAATAGTCTCCATCTCTTAGAGGGGGGAAAAGCCTCTTTGATGAGGGTTGAGAGATACCCTTATTTGTGGGTACAAAGAAGAATTTAGGATACAGGTCTTTTTGGGGGGGCAGGGGTGGAGATAGGGTTTCTCTATGTAGCCTTCTGGAAGGCTATGGAGAATTCTGGAAGGCAACTGAACGCAATGACAATAGCCCATGCTCTTTGGAGGATTCTTGTATTCTTCTGACAGTAACACCAGAGGAGGTGTCCCACGCCTGGTACTGTACCTCAAGTACAGCAACTCTTTTTAAATAAATAAACGTGGTGAAATTTATTGTTGCTTGCACAGCACGTCTTCATAAGGCTGAATCAAACTTTAGTGAGCCTTTATTAATGCTTTCAATGTAAAATTGCGTACTTAACAAGAAACGCTTACCTGACACCTCAGCTATTAAAAGTGTTACCTTAAGGTTTTGTTTTGTTTGCGTTTGGTTTTTCAAGACAGGGTTTCTGTTTGTAACCCTGGCTGTCCTGGAACTCGCTCTGTAGACCAGGCTGGCCTTGGACACAGAGATCCACCTGCCTCTGCTTCTTGGGTGCTGGGATTAAAGGCATGAGCCACCACTGCCCAGCACCTTAAACTTTGTTTTGTTTTTCGAGACAGGGGTTCTCTGTGTAGCCTTGGCTGTCCTGAGCTCACTTTGTAGACCAGGCTGGCCTCAAACTCACATTGATCTGCCTGCCTCAGTCTTCCGAGTGCCGGAATTAAAGGCATGCGCCATCACACCTGGCCCAGCACCTAAAACTTGTAATAGTATGGCTTATATTCAATGATGAAGTGTTTTTGTTGTGAGTTTATCAAATTTGGTAATGTATTGCTAAAACATTTTAATATATATTTACCTATATGCCTTATAACTGAGGATATTAATCCTCAATTGTGGTTCTATATAACACGTAATAAATAGGTTCAAGTTATAGCTTACCACTTAACTGATTATCAACTTGAATATATTTCTAAAAAATAATACACATCACACACGTGCATGTATATGTTTCTGAGTAAGCTTTTAAGGTAACGTTTCCCTGTGGGTTTTTCAGATAGCTTTGGTGTTATTTTGTCTTTCTTTTCTCCTTCCCTACGTCATCTTTCTCCTCCCTCCCCAGTTAAAGTCCCCCCTAGTTTCCAATACCCCCTTTGTAGCACCTGTCTTCTACTGGCCCCTCTCTAGAACTCCTTCCCATCCCCTCCCCATCCGTTCCCCACCCCCACCCCAGCCCCTCCCCAGCCCCCACCCCGTTCATATCCCCTGCCTGCTTCCTATCTCCCTGTGGCCCCTTTTTACTTTCCTGGCTTCTTCAAACACACGTTATGAACACAAATCTGGAAGATCTGGAGGTAGGCAGTATCTACAAGATGAGCATATGGCATTTGTCTTTTGGGGTCTGGATCACCTCAGTTGTCATATTTCTTAGTTCCAAAGATTCATTTTTTTTTCTTTCTTTCTTTCCTTTTTCTTTTCTTTTCTTTTTTTCTTTCTTGAGAAAGAGTATCTTACTATGTAGCCCTGGATGTCCTGAAACTCACTCTGAAAATGAGGCTGACCTTGAACTCACAGAGATCATCTGCCTCTGCCTCTCAGGTGCTGGGATTAAAGATGTGTGCCACCGGCTTTTGATCATGGTCTCTATAACAGCAATAGAAACCCGAGTTCCCACCACAGACTACACGCCTCTGGAACTGCGAGCCAAAATCACTCTCCGTAACGCTTTTGTCAGGGTGTTCATTACAGTGGCTGAATAAGAAACGGCTCACCATTTTTTTTCACTCTACAGTTTTATTTAAATCTTAAAATTTATTGCAAAATTGAATTCATTTTGTAAGAGCTAAGACTTCAACACAAGTTTTCTGAGTCCCTGTTTGAAGCTTCCTGCCACTCAGAGCCTTGCAGAGGCCTCCGTGCTGCACTCTTTTCTGGAAAAGGTGCTTCCCCCCTTTACCAAGGAACACAACTTTTAATCCGGGCCGTGTAGTGATTGTGTTTCCTGATGGAATAATTTGTGAATTACTGATTTTTAAGTGTGTGTGTGTGTGTGTGTGTGTGTGTGTGTGTGTGTGTGTGTGTGCATGTGCGTGTAGTGCCTTGGTACCCATGTGGAAGTCTGAGGACCACTGTGGGAGTCAGTTCTCTCTCCATCCATCGTGAGAGCCTTTAACCCACTGAGCCATCTCACGGCCTGGGCCCTGCAGTTTTTAAAAGACCGGATTCTCATTAGTCAGCACAGGCTCAGGTTGCAGCAGGTCACCTCTCTTGGAATGTTACTTTCACTCCGTTTGACTTGATTAACTTCTAATGCCCTGGTCACTTTCTAAACCCACGCGCACTAGGAGTGTTTGAATACTGCATTCCTACCCCATTTCTTCTGGAAAGACTTTTGCTTATTCTAACTGGAGCTTATTTCTTTTCACTTTGCTGGATCTTGTAGGCTGTTAGGAAAAGTCCTTACAAGGATATTCAGGGAACGGGAACTTGTACAACGGGTGCCCATAGAAAAATGCTCAAAGGACATAGAATGCTCAGGTTTTCTACTCTACTTATTTCTTAGGCTACCTGGGGAAAAGCAAAAACAACTGTGGATTAAAAAATAGAACAAAACTCAATGCTGGGTGTGGTTGCTCGCGCCTTTAATCACAGCACTCGGGAAGCAGAGGCAGGCAGATCTTTGTGAGTTCAAGGCCAGCCTAGTCTACAAAGCGAGTTCAGGACAGCCAGGGCTACACAGAGAAAGCCTATCTCGGGGGGGGGGGGGGAACAACAACAACAACAGCAACAAAAACTTTCCTTACAAGTGGTTCCGCTGGACTGTCTAAATACACAGTGTGGAACAGAATTTTGTTTCATAGGACATGGCTTAAACTAGGACAGACAACACAAGCTAAGTCATGGAGAACTTATATAGAGACTTTACCACAAAGAATTTGCTGTAGAAGGATTTATCCAGTAAACACAGAACTCTTCAAGCTAATGCCAGGCTAATTCTGGTTAGACAGAGGGCATGGGAAAACACTGTGGATATAATCTGGCTAGCTAGGGGTCAAAGCAGAGGAAAGAAAGCACAGGCAAAGGTCTGTGTGAAATGTGAATTACTCACGGTGGAAAAGCAACGTAAAAGTTGTCTCCTCCTGGGGTGGAGGGGCCTCTTCTTGGGACTTGCTCTTTTTCCTTTTTCTTCTGATTCTTCTTTGTTTTATTTTATTTTATTTTATTTTATTTTAATTTTGAGACAAGGTTCCTCTTGTAGTCCTAGCTAGCCAGAACTCACTTTGTAGACCAGGCTGGCCTCGAACTCAGAGATTTGCCTGCCTCTGCCTCCCGAGTGCTGGGATTATAGGCGTGCGCCACTGCATAAAGCTGTTCCATGGTGGCGTCCTGCAGATTTCCCTTTTTTGAGTCTTTCAGCTATTGCATCATTTTCTAGCCAATTCAGTACAATAATTAAAACTTGGTAAGAAGTTTCAGTGTTGCTTTGAGAAGTAGTAGCAACAGAGCTTTGCTTTTTATAAAGCTTATCATGTTTCTGTTTTGAATGTGTAATTTTTCTTCCTTTAAACATTTGTCCAAAAGATGACCTTGCTTTACTGGCACCGTGCTACAATTTGAAACTGTTCTATTGAATAAGATACACTAGGGCAAATGATCAACACCACCTAGGCCAGGATAAAGAAAGCTTCACTTTACTTTTTGGCAGGGTTGCCACGTTCCTTTTCCCCAATTCAGAAAAGTATCTGATATCGATGCTAACCTCCTATCAGCTTTCCCCGCATTTTTTAGATGCGAGAAAAAATAATTGGGATGGAGAAAGTTAGGACAAGGTTTCACGTGCCCCTTGAACTTGATTCGCAGCAGATGATGACCTTGAATTTTCTTGTTCCTCCTTCTACCCTCAAGTGCTGGGATTACAGGTAAATAACACTATACATGGTTGGAAAGTAAATTTCCTAATTTAAGCTAATGAAAAAGAAAAAGCTTAGAGCTTTTCTTTTAATGTAAGAAATATTTTACTTTGGCATAGATTATTAAATTCTAAAGAAAATCTGTTTTTAAATACAACTTTAATATTGAGAAATTTTCCAATAAATTAAAATTTATCTTTGCAGAATTACTCTGTCAGGCAAACTTTTTCTTTTGTTGAAGTATAAATAGATAGATACAAGAACAACTTCAAAATTTAAAACATTTTCATAGCCGGGCATGGTGTCTCATGCCTTTAATCCCACCCAGCACTTCAGAGGCAGAGGCAAGTGGATGTTTGTGAGTTCGAGGCCAGGCTGGTCTACAAAGAGAGTCCAGGACAGCCAGTGCAACACAGAGAAACCCTGTCTTGAAAAAAAAAACCAAAAACAAATAAATAGGTTTGTTTTTTTTTTTCACTTATCACAGATGAAAATTTAGATATAAGAGCTTGTATAGGTGTTAACACAATAAAAAAGATGGTGGGTCATGCCTCTAATCCCAGGGCTTGGAGGCTGAAGAATGGCATGAGCTCACCAATCTACTACCTAGAAGATTCTAGAAAATACAAGAATACATTTCACCACTAACCCAGTGATCTTCACATCGCTTGAGAACTCCGCTCTTACTGGCAGACTCGTGCGCCCCCCGGCGGTCTCTCTTGGAACTTCATCCTATCGCACCTCCGGGAAGCGAATAAAGATTTCTTATTCAAAACGCCGGAAGTGACTACGGAGACCCGGGAGGTTCAGCGCGAAGTATCCGTGACGGGAGGCAGAGATGAGCGACATGGTGGAGAGGACGCTGACCGCACTGCCGGGGCTCTTCCTACAGAACCAGCTTGGAGGGCCTGCGGCCTCCAGAGCACCCTTCTTCTCCAGGCTGGGCGGCCTCATCCGCGGCGTCACTGCGCTATCGTCCAAGCACGTATGTGGAGGGGTTGGCAGGGCGGGATGGGGTGGGGCGGCCGGGCCGGAGGTGTCGCGGTCGGTCAGCTGGATGGACTCGGCCCCGGCATCCGCCCCACGCTTGGGTTTGCTGCCTGCACTGACCTCAAGGAGACCGACCGGCTTTCCGATCTAGAGGCCCGAAAACCCTCCGTGTGCTTTCTCCGCGTTAAACTGGTGTGTGTGTGTGTGTGTGTGTGTGTGTGTGTGTGTGTGTGTGTGTGTGTGTGTGTGTGTGTGTGTGTGTGTGTGTGTGTGTGTGTGTTTTTCATGGGGTGCTTTGAGAATTAGGTGAGCTGTCAATCGAGTGCAAAGAGCCAGTGCGATTGAAGTTCTGAGCTATAGCCTCCTACGAAGTTTCTCTTCCCTTTTGAGTTTTAACTTAGTTCCTTCTATTTGGAGGCATCACGTACTCCAACAGAACAGCCGTCTCTCTCGCCCCTCACAGTGCTTTTGTTTTTGCGGAGCTTGAGGTTCTTGGGCTAGACCAACGAGTTGGGCCAAGACCGGCTTTGAAAACTAGTAGTTAACAACAGAAGTCATTAAGTTCCCACGGATTGTGTGTGGTACTGATTCAAAGCCTCGAGGAGTGTATGTCTTAAAAGTCTAATGTTGTGTCCTAAATTTCTTAAGCAAATATTTATCAAGCGCAACCATGCATTAAATAAGGAAGGGGGGGGGAAACACTTTTCTTTCTGTCAAAGAACTGATCGTCCACTTTGGGTTTAACATAAGCGTAAGTAACTGCGCTACAGTAAATGCCAGCAGAGAGAAGAGAGAGAAGCAAGGTGCTTGTGTTTTGACTGTGGTCTGGTGTGTAGTGAGGCTGTGTTGGACAGGGCTTTGCTGCACTGCACACCCCGCAGTCATTATTTGTGAGCTTAACATATCTTCATGGTTTTCTTTTGCTAATTTTGTGTGAGAGGCCAAGTAAATATTTTATGTGTACGTGTATGTACAGTGTGTGTGTGTGTGTGTGTGTGTGTTGGTATGTTAGGGTGCATGTACCATGGCACATGTACCGGGTTCAGAGGACAACTGTGGGTGTTAGTCCTCACCTTACACCTTGTTGGAGATAAGATCACACGTGTCCTGACATCTGCAACGCCATTTCTGTTCAATGGTTTCTGTCTTGGCACCCAAGTGTTGAAGCATTGACCCCGCCCCCAAGTCTTTAGAAAGCATCCAGCATTTTAGTGAGTTTGGTGCTGCCAGGAGTCAGAAAGTGGGGGGCGGCCTTGCTACATGTTGGAGTGGCCCCACGGGCCAATGAGAGCCAGCAGTTGTGCTCACAGCTGGTGGAGGGCTCCGAGGAGTTGATAGGAAGGAGCCTGCACCTCCCGCTCGGTGTCTGGCAGCAGTGGCCTTGGTGGGTAGCACAGGAAGAGGTGTTATCCCCGGTGGACTGCTGCAGCCGGGCAAATGGGGGACACAGCTCCTGCTCCAAGGAACGCTGGATGAACCAAGTCGCAACTTGTTCCTCCTTCAAGTTGAGTCTGGTAGCCAGGGCCTTACCATCCTTGAGGTCGGAATGCAGCCTCATCTTCAAGTATTTCTCCAGCTCCCAAAGCTACTCCCACCTGTAGCCCTGGTCCAGGAGGGTCCAGGGTATAGGAGGACAGGAAACTCGCAGAGGGAGCTTCCGTCTTGTCTGTTGCTCACTTCAGGTGTGTTCCCACATCTGGGTTTTCTTTTAAATGATGGATTCTGTGCCTTAGGCGTAGGGAGCAAGTGCTTTTTTTTTTTTTTTTTTGGTTTTTCGAGACAGGGTTTCTCTGTGTAGCCTTGGCCATCCTGGACTCACTTTGTAGACCAGGCTGTCCTTGAACTCACAGCGATCCGTCTGCCTCTGCCTCCCGAGTGCTGGGATTAAAGCATGCGCCACCAAGCCCGGCTGCAAGTGCTTTTTATCGTTAGGCCATCTGCCCCTGCTCCTGAAGGAAATTTTAAGCATGTTTGGTTTTTTGTTTTTGTTTTGTTGTTGTTGTTGGTTTTTGTTTTTGTTTTTGCTTAGGTTGCAGTTTCAAACTGTAGTTTGAAACAGCCAGATGTGGTGGATTACGTTTTGTTTTGTTGTTAGATTTATTTGGTTTTAAATTATGTGTGTGTCCACGGGTATATGTTCATGAGTACAGATGCCTTCAGAGCCCAGAAGAGCATGTCCGAGCCCCCGGAGCTGCAGTTTTAGGCAGTTGTGAGCCACTGGGGTGGGTGCTGGGAACCAAACTGATCCTTTGCATGGGCAGTCTGTAGCCTTATCTGCAGCCCTCGCTGCACTTAACATCAGTAACTGATGTGTGACTTAAAGATCGCATTGTATTAGCCAATAGTTGGGCCAAGGTGTAAGTGTTCAATGAGGTCAAATACAAGGCAAGCATTGGATTTGACCATGTTGGGCGAAAATATGAGAAGAGGTGGAAATGAACAAACAATGAGGAGGCAGAATAGAGGTAAAAAGGACCGTTTCTGTCTCATGTCTGTGCTCCACGAAGGCGTTTCTGTCTCATGTCTGTGCTCCACGCAGGCGTTTCTGTCTCATGTCTGTGCTCCACGAAGGCGTTTCTGTCTCATGTCTGTGCTCCACGAAGGCGTTTCTGTCTCATGTCTGTGTTCCACGAAGGCGTTTCTGTCTTATTTCTGTGTTCCATGAAGGCGTTTTATTTTATTCCATGAGAATGTTTTGCTTCTTAGGGAAGATGTAACACTCATCCCAGATACACAATTTCTTTTTACTATCTCTCCATTTTGGATTTTGGTTTGCTTTTCTTTTTTTTAGACAAGGTCTTGCTATGTAGCCCTGATGGCTGGAGCCTCCTGTATAGATTGCTGGCCTTGAGCTCACCTGTGTTTGCCTTCAGAGTGCTGAGATTAAATGTGCATATCACCATGCCCCACTATTTTTATTTTTGTTTATTTTTCAAAAGAGATTGATTTATTTATTATACAGTGTTCTGCCTGCATGTGCACCTGCATGCCAGAAGAGGGCATCAGATCACATTATAGATGGTTGTGAGCCACCATGTGTTTGCTGGGAATTAAACTCAGGACCTCTGGAAGAAGAGCCAGTGCTCTTAACCTCTAAGCCATCTCTCCAGCCCGAATTTTGTTTATTTTTATTTATTTTTAGTTTTTAGGTTTTTTTCAAGACACGGTTTGTCTCTGTATTTCTGGCTGTCTTGGACTTGCTTTGTAGACCAGGCTGGCCTCAAACTCACAGAGATCCACCTGCCTCTGCCTCCCGAGTGCTGGGATTAAAGGCATGCACCACTACGCCTGGCTGCTATTTTGAATTTTTATATTTTTGGTTGGGGGCCTAGTCTTTAATGGCTAAGCCCTATTTTGAATTTTTAAAACTTACATGTATGTATTTATTTTGTGTGTGGTGGTATTGTGTGTGTGGCCTTTATGTGCCAGACTCAGTTTTTTGTTGTTGTTTTTGTCTTCATCATGTGGGTTCCAGGGGTTCATTCAGCTCAGGTCATCCGGCTTCGCAGCACACCCCTCTTTCCACTGGGCCATCTCACCCACCCCAGTTTGAAGTTTTAAAAAATTGCTTTTTCTGCCACTCTTTACTAGCAACTGAGTGAAATGAAGAGGAGTAATAGGTTAACTTGGAAATATTTTTTCTTTCCAAGAAGGGTTCTATGGGTCAGGGAATGTAACTTTTTTAAAAAGTTTTTTGCTGGGTGTGGTGGTGGGTACACCTTTAATCTCAGCACTTGGGAGGCAGAGGCAGGTGGATCTCTGTGAGTTTGAGGCCAGCCTAGTCTACAAAATGAATCTAGGACAGCCAGAGCTACACAGAGAAACCCTGTCTCACCTCCCTCAGCCCCCGCCCCCCCCCCAAAAAATGGCATTTCATTTTAATTGAAATTACTGTAATTCTGTTTTTCAGGAAGAAGAGAAGTTAATCCAGCAGGAGCTGAATAGTCTGAGGGCAACTGTCTCCGCTCCTGCCACGACCCTGGTGCGTCTCACAGCCTGCACACTTGCATCTGAAGCCCGCTCCACGGATTAGGACAGGGTCTCTCTGTGTGGCCCTGGCTGTCCTGGACTTGCTTTGTAGACCAGGCTGGCCTCGAACTCATAGCAGTCCATCTGCCTCTGCCTCCCAAGTGCTGGGATTAAAGGCGTGTGCTACCACGCCCAGCAGATTAGGACTTTTTGAACAACATTCACTCACCTGCTCCATCCTGGCCGCTGAGCTTTTTGCAGGTCTTGAGATGCTGGCCCAGGTTTTAATTGTTACAGGGTTTTATTGGCACTAACTATATCCTCATAGGGCACATTGTAGCAATCCAACACTAAACGGACACACTGTGTATTGCCACTTAACATTTATTCCACTTAAAACTTTTAGTGTGTAAGCCTGTGCTCAGGTGTGCATGCCATAGCATGTGTGTGGAAATAAGAAGGCAAATTGTACTGCTGCCAGTGTCTGTGGGCTTGAACTCAGGCCATCAGGTTTGGTAGCAAGGACCTTGACTTGCAGAGCCACCTTGCTGGCCGTACACTTTTATGGAGGAGGTTTCTTTTACAACCAACATCTGTTCATCAAGTATTTAGTGGGTGGTTTTTTGTTGTTGTTTTAGATTGATTTATTTATTACAAATACAGTGTTCTGCCCGCTGTGCCCCTGCACACCAGAAGAGGGCACCAAATCTCATTGTATAGATGGTTATGAGCTACCATGTGGTTGCTGGGAATTGAACTCAGGACCTCTAGAAGAGCAGACAGTGCTCTTAACCTCTGAGCCATCTCTCCTGCCTCTAGTGGGTGGTGTTAAAACCATAATATCTATTTATTCTTACTTATTTTCTTTGTTGGTTTGTTTTTGTTTTTGGAGACAGGGTTTCTCTTGTAGTCCTGGCTTTCCAGGACCAGGCTGGTGTGCGCCACGACGCCCAGTTTATTCTTACTTGTTTTGGCGCAGGGTCTTGTGTAGCCCTGGTTGGCCTAGAACTTGCTGTGCCGGACTGGCTTTGAAATCACAGGGATCCACTTGCCTCTGCCTCTGCTGGGATCAAGGGTGTGTACCATTACTCTCAGCCTGCCGAGTCTTTGTGTGTGTGTGTAAGTCATTATGGAAACGTGTAACCGCTTAGTAAATATCTAGGTGATAATTTTGCATAAATATATTATCATAAACATGAATATGCAAAGTCCAAGAGAAGGTAATTGTTTCTTTTTGTAGTCATAATATTCAAGGAAATAAAATTGGAGACACTAGTCTTGTATCTTTGTGTGTGTGTGTGTGTTGTGTATATAGATATGTACATCTGTGTGTACATGTCTGTAGATATAGATATATACATATGTACACATGCTTTGTGATGCTTAATAGAAATGTTAAATAGAGACAGTTTTCCTCTTCTTACTTTGTTAGGTTTTCACTTTCTGTAATGGATATAATTGAATACAATTTTGCTTACTACAAGGCGTAAACCTGGTATTGGATAAAACTGGTCACTGGGCACTCAGAGTTTAGCAGGAAGATTATAATTGCAGCCATTCAGGCAGATCTGGACACACCACATACAAGTACAGAGCGGGGACAACTGGAGGGAAGTTGTAAGGCAAAGCCCCACATTGGGAATATGTTTTCTTCTCTACGTACAGGAATAATAATTTAGGTAATAGTTGTACTTAGACAAAACTCTGAGTTCATGATACGAAGCCAGGGTTGAAAGTTTAATGGCATGAATTAGCAGCCTTATTCCTAACTAATATAAAAGCCTTTGCAAATGGATTCTCACTGTGGTTTAATTAAAAATAGATACACACATACTAACAAATCACTTAGTAGTCCTAATTGATATGTTAATAAATTAACTTTTGAGCAGGGTGTGGTGGCTCATGCCTTTAATTCTAGCACTCGGGAGGCAGAGGCAAGCAGATCACTGTGAGTTCAAGGCCTGCCTGGTCTACAAAGTTAGTCTAGGACAGCCAAGGCTACACAGAGAAACCTTGTCTCAAAAAACCAAAAATCAATCAATCAATTAATTAATTATCTTTTACTGATTTAAACAAAAATGATTTGAACTAAACTGCATTTTCCTAAGAGTCACACACATATATGGCTAAATAATACACACACATATATGACTAAATAATGTCTTGCTCCAGGTCTTTTTGTTGTTTCATTTTTTGACAAGGTCTCATGTAGCCCAGGCTGGCCTCTGACTCATGAGCTTTGGACCCTCGTGCTTTGACCTCCCGAGTACTGAGATTATAGGCATACACTGCCACACCCCGTTTTGTTAAAATAGTTTGTTTCCTAAGCCTCTTGTTATGTAATAACCTGATAACCTTTAACTTTAACACACACACACACACACACACACACACACACACACACACACAGAGAGAGAGAGAGAGAGAGAGAGAGAGAGAGAGAGAACAGGCAGGTAGGCAGGCAGACAGACAGACAGATAGATAGACAGACAGACAGACCAAAGGTCTGACTGTGTAGCCCAAGCTGGCCTCTAGCTCATAGGGGCCCTCTTGCCTATGCCAACCACGTGCTGGGGTTAAACATATATACTACCACATCCAGCTCTATTTTTAAAAAAAAATTTTTGAGACAGATTTGCTATATCCCAGATTGTCCTCTGCCTCTATGTCCTGATGTTAGCATTACAGATGTTGTTTATAGAACATTGAATTTTATATATTTTTTTTATTTTTTATGATCCTGGGATTGCACTCAGAACTGGACATGCACTATCACTGCCAAATTTTAATTTTAGATATTAAAATAGTCTGAACTTTTTTCTTGTGGGTTTTTTTGTTGTTGTTGTTGTAACATTCACAATATTATGAGTTATTTAAAAAGAGAAAAAGCCGGTCATGGTGGCACACACCTGTACTCAGTGAGGCAAAGGCATGTGGATCTCTGTGAGTTGAAGCTAGCCTGGTCTACAAAGTGAGTCCAGGACAGCCAAGGTGAAACTCTCTCTTGAAAAACAATAAATAAATAAACAAATAACATGATTAATATATCTGTAATATAACACTTAACACTGCTGAAGAAAGCTTATGTTCAGTTTGGTTTTCCCCATTTCTTTTTTTTAATGGCTTATTTATTATTTTTATGTGCATTGGTGTTTTGTGTGAAGATGTCAAATCAGTTGGAGCTGGATTACAGACAGCTGTGAGCTGGGTTGCTGGGAATTGAACTCCGGTCCTCTGGAAGAGCAGCCAGTGCTCTTAACCACTGAGCCGTCTCTCCGGCCCCCTCACCCTGTTTCTTGAGATGGGTTCTTCAGACTAGTCTCCAGCTCCTGGGCTCCCACAATCCTCTGCATTAGCCTGCAACCCCAGTTCCTGAGTGCCAGGTGATAGGAATACAGCTGGCCTGAAGTTTGATGTTCAAATTTGAATACTTTTTCTTCTCTCTTTTTTTTTTTTTTGTGTGTGTGTGGGGGGTGCAGTTTTGAGACAGGGTCTCACTGTATATACTTGGCCATTCTAGACTCACTTTGTAGACCAGACTGTCCTCTGCCTCTGCCTCCCGAGTGCTGGGAATAAAGGGTGCGCCATTGTGCCAGGCTTGTATATTTTCATTACAGAATATATTACCAACTTGTGGCAATTTTTCTAGTTTTCACTTGGCGAAATATATTCAAACTGATTTTAAATGCCAAATATGATCACCACTCACGAAATTTTGTCTGAGAACCCCCTCTAATCAAACTTAGAATTAGAAGTAGCTTCAGATAGTTTATAGTGTCATTATCAATGAAATATTTGAACTAATTTTTTGACATTAATAGTGTTAGTAATTGTTAGAAGCAACTTTTATTCTATATTCTGATATTAGGCAGTTGCTTTGTAATATTTACCTTAGTTCTTCATAGCTAGGATAAGCGGCTCACTTGCTAAATGAATGTGACACACAGAAAAAGGAAAACATTCCATTTGTTTAAGTAGTGATCGGTTTTTCGCTTTTCAGAAAATGATGAAGGAGTGTATGGTGAGACTTATCTATTGTGAAATGCTTGGATATGATGCTTCTTTTGGTTATATACATGCGATCAAGTTGGCCCAGCAAGGAAACCTCTTAGAAAAAAGAGTGGGTATGTATTTCTTTAAGACTTCATACTTATTGTTGTTTTTAAGGTTTTAAGCACTATATAAAACGATGGCTGGTATATAGTAAGTTCCTAGAGCATTTTCTTATATATTTTCTCTTTCATAGTCTTGGGACTAAATGTAGACCTACATGCTGAGGCAGGTTCTCTACCACTGAGCTACAGACCAGCCCACATCCCCAAAGCTAACACTTTAGAAATACAAAGCCTATACATAAAACCAGCCTTCTTCTGCATATGAATCATTTTGGAGTTCCAGAGATTAAAAATTGCTTGATTGTGTGATAATGAGATGCTACATACACGTGTAGAATCTATTGAACTGTACGCAGAGGTTAAGTCCTTGTGTGCATAGTGTACCTTAGTAACTCTTGTTTTAAGAAACCTATTTAATCCCATTAGTTTAATTATGAAAGAAGACTTAATTAATCAGTTAATACGCTTTTTAAAACAAAGTCTTACTGTGTAACCCAGACTGGCTTCAAAATTGCTACTTTGCCTCTCAAATGGTGGATTACGGGCTTGCTTGGCTAAGAAGTAATTATTTGTAAAATAAGAATGGAAACAAACTAGAATAATTTAAAATATGCTGTTCTCACTTTCACACTGCTAGCTATAGAGATTAGAGGTATTAAGATTTTTTTTTCCCCCTGCAATAGTCCTTTAGGGTATTTGGAAACATTCTTTCAAGGCCTTGAATTGTTTCCAGTCACTGGGGCCGAGTAGGGTGGAGCTGCGCCTCATTGATGGGCCTGATAATGTTGAGCTCTAGGGACAAGCAGGCTTTATGGATTGTATTGATTGCCCCAGGTGATGGAGGAGGGGGAAAAGATGATAGGTAAACAGCACTCACATACTGCCCCCACTCTACCCCAGATCCTCTCCTATCTCCCAGAGTAGAATGTTCTGTGGCATCTCCCTGTCCTTATTCCAAATTAAATTTGACTCTTCTGAGATCACTCTGTGACGCCCTCCGTCTGGTACCTTAATGGTGACATGTGTCTTTTCTTACTATATATTAATGTTTCTTCATATATTAATAATATCTTGGCTTTCAAATTAATTTAAGCTTTTTATAATCCTGAACTTTTTTGTGCTGTTAAAAATAATCTTTATTGGTAATTTACTTTAAAACTGATTTCTTGGGCCAGGCATGATGGCACATGCCTTTAATCCCAGGAGGCAGAGGCAGGTGGCTTTCTGTGAGTTCCAAGACAGCCTGGTCTACAAAGTGAGTCTAGGACAGCCAAGGCTACATGGAGAAACCCTGTCTCAAAAAACGGGGGTAGAGGGTGTGGGAGTGGGGCTGATCTCTTGGTGCACACCTTTAATCCCAGCATTTGGGAGGCAGAGGGTGGATTGCTGTGAGTTCCAGGCCAGCCTGGTCTACAAAGTGAGCCCAGGACAGCCAGGATTATTACACAGAGAAACACTGTCTTGAAAAACAAAAGCAAAAAACAAAACAAAACACCCCCCCCCCAAAAAAAATTCTGACCTCTGGGATTGAAGATGTACATCATCATGTCCGGCTTAAAATTTGATTTTTATTTATTTATTTATTTATTATGTATACAGTGTTCACCTGCAGGCCAGAAGAGGGCATCAGATCTCAGTATAGATGGTTGTGAGCCACCATGTGGTTGTTCGGAATTGAACTCAGGACCTGTGGAAGAGCAGCCAGTGCTCTTCTGAGCCATCTCTCCAGCCCCCCAAAACTGATTTTTTTAAAAAGCTTCAGCAGAAAGTTCCTTTTTTGTTTTTATTGTTGCAGGACATTTGATCCCTGTGAACCCCAAGATTGTGAATTGAAAAACCTGAGGGTTTTTTTGTTTTGGAGTGAGTCTCTTGAAGTCCAGACTGGCCTCTAGTTTATTATGTAGCCATGATCTTGAACTTGCATCTTCCTGCCTTCATTTCCCAAATGCTAGGACTGTCCTGCACTCCTGGCTTGTGTGAGCCTGCGGTTTTGTGCCTCTAGGCTCCCACCCTACTGAGAGTTTCCATAGCTTTTCTAATGATCTTCATTTAGCTTCTAAGTGGTTATATTTGGAGTGTTTTTCTTATTTTGTTTGTTTGTTTCTTAAAGTTTTTGTTGTTTGTTGTTGTTGTTTCTTTTCTTTCTTTTTGAGACAGGGTCTTATTATATAGCCCTGGCTGGCCTTGAGCTCACAGAGGTCTACCTGATTCTGCCTCTGTAATTCTGGGATTAAAGACGTGTGCCAACATGCCTATCAGAGAAAAGAAAAATTTTTTTACATTATAATTGAACATTATAGGAGAAGTGAAAAGCAACCTCATCGTTTTTACTTATAAATGGAGGTGTGTTAGATGTGAATGATTTGAAATGTCTATAATTTAGTCCTGGGAGGAAGTGGTAATGGTAGATTCCAGATTCAAGCAAAATCTGATGTTTCTTTGCTTTCTTCTATATCTTTCTTATTTTCCTTTTCATTTCTCTACCTTTACTATTTCTTTCCTTCCTAATATTTTCTTCAACATTGAATTATTTTCTTTATTCTCTTTGTATATTGCCCTTTTTAGTTTATAAAATAGTGATATCCTTCTTTTTTAAATATTTAAAATAATTTTAGTGTCTTTATTGTGTATGTGAATATGCACATGCCACAACACATTTGTGGAGGTAAGAGTCGGTCCTGTTCCTGTTGTGATGCCCTTCTTAGTGTTAGCTATTTTGTTAAGGACTCAGAACAGATCCAAGTGGATGCCCGTTATATACCACACACTGCAGTCACTTGTATAGGTGGGTAACTTACATTGCTTCATTTGGAGACTCTGCCATGGTGGGGGAGGGGATAGAAACCAACATAAAAGTTAGTAGTTATAATGTTAAAATCACTTGCATGACCATGGTCTAAGTGTTGTTCTCATATGGTCAGGCCCAAGGGTATCAATGGAACCCTCAGTTTCCCTGATTGCTGAGTCTGTGTGGAAAATGCATACCAGATCACACGATACAGTTCTGTGGAATATCTTTAAATATTGCAGGCTAGAATTTAGTCAGACAGCTTTGGAGCAGCCATTTATTGATTGATTAATTAATTGGTTGGTTGGTTGGTTGCTTTTTCGAGACAGGGTTTCTCTGTGTAACAGTCCTGCCTATCCTGGACTCACTTTTGTAGACCAGGCTGGCCTCAAATTCACAGTAATCCGCCTCCCGGTGCTTACATTAAAGGCATCAGCTATTTTTGTTTTAGCTTCCTTTGGCACAAACATGGGACTTCAGCCTGCTCTTGTTTGTTGCTCGGCTGAGTTCTGTGTTGGGATAGGCAGGAATTCTAAGAAACAATAGATAACTGGAAATATTGGGTCTGAGCCAGGTGTGTTGGTGCACGTCTTTAATCCAGTACTTGCAAGACAGAGAAGTGGACCACTGTGAGTTCGAGGCCAGCCTGGTCTACGAAGATAATCCAGGACATCCAAGGTTACACAGAGAAACCCTGCGTTGAAAAACAAACAAAGAAAATATTAAGTCTGGCTGTGGTGGTGCACAGGTCTTTAATTACAGCACTTGAAAGGCAGAGGCAAGGAGATTTCTGTGAGTTTGAGGCCAGCCTGTCAAAGCAGGATGTTTGTTGTAACAGAATTAAGGTTTCATTAATATGACCTTTGTGCTAGTTTGGTCTTGGTGACTTGGGTGTGGGTTATATTTTAGCTGGACAGGTGAGTCCTGAGCAAGAAGACGCAGCTCTGCTGTAATTGCTCCCTGGCCTAGTCAGCTTTTCCCTCTCATGTAGGAGTCATAGCTTTGGTCCTCTGTCATTGCAGTCCTTTATGCTGCTCCTTTGTGGTTGTGAGACTAAAAGGTTCTAAATGGTTTCCCATGTTGTACACCAGACACAGATGCATGGGTAATGTGAAAGATAGCTAACACCATGTCTGTATTGAAAAGGCTAAAGGAGTTGGGTAGAAAGAAGAATGGGGTTGAGAAAGAAGAATGGGTAAGCGGGCCCAAGGCAGAGGGGACGTGGGCTCTGTCTCTGTCTGGTGAGCCCTGCTTCCCCCTTGTAATAGCTATAGACTTCAGGACTTTACCCTCTCCTTTGATCTCACCATCATACTGGCAGAGCAATCATGCTTGCATCATAGGATTTGGAGAATTAAATGAGGCAAGGCTTATAGAGTTATTGTCACATAGTAATGAATAAACACCACTGCCAGGATGAAGACATGGCGTAAAGCGCATGGCTCCACTGCCAGTGTGAAGACATGGCAGAAAGCGCATGGGCTCCATGCTCATGGCGTTGGTTCTTCAACTGTTATTCACCGCTCTTCACATTGAGAAACAAGATGTGAGTAATATAATTAGTCAGCTAGCTCCTACACTATGCAAATCATCAGTGACTCAGTGCTAACTCAATAACTAGGTTTTTGAATAATTGTATGTTTGGCTCTAAGAATATTTTGATTGATAATGCAGAGATTTGCACTAGAATCTGTGTCATCCACAGGGCTTTAATTTGGTGTTCATCTTGTAGAATCTGCAGTTCTGAATCTGCAGGATGAAGGACACCTGAAATCTTTTTTTTTTTTTTTTTTTTTTTTGGTTTTTTCGAGACAGGGTTTCTCTGTGTAACCTTGGCTGTCTTGGACTTGCTTTGTAGACCAGGCTGGCCTCGAACTCACAACGATCCACCTGCCTCTGCCTCCCAAGTGCTGGGATTAAAGGCGTGTGCCACCACCACCGGGCGACACCTGAAATCTTTAGTGACATTTGTTAACCTTGTATTTTACACTTTGTGTTTATGTTACCTGTAAGTGATGTGTTTCACACTTAAAACATGGAATGGATAGGCTTTAATTTACTAGAATAGGAATTTTTGGGGAGGTAGGTAGTAATGAAAACTTTTCCTTCATTTTTTAATAGGTTATTTGGCTGTCTCTTTATTTCTACATGAAAGTCATGAACTTTTGCTTCTCCTTGTGAATACAGTGGTAAAGGTACCGTATCATATTGTACGCTGGTTAATATGAAGTCGTATTTCTGCTGTCATATGACTCTTTAGTCATAGTTACTTAAATAATTTTGAAAGTATAGGTTTACTTAAAAAATTACCTTAGAAAGATTGGTTGGTTGGTTGGTTTCTCTTTTGTTCATTTTGTTTGGTTTTGGTTTTTTTGGTTTTCTAGTTTTTTGAGACAGGGTTTCTGTGTAGCCCTGGCTGTCCTGGAACTTTCTCTGTAGACCAGGGGGGCCTCGAACTCATAGAGATCTGCCTATCACTGCCTCCCAAGTGGCCACTAAGACCTGGCTAAGATACTTTTTTTTTTCAACTCTATTTTATTTTATTTTATTAGATGATATCCATTTGATTCCAATTTTCAGTAAATGGCATAATTTCATCCTTTTTTAAAATTTATTTTTTATTTATTCATTTCACATCTCCATGGTAGCCCTATCCTCCTCACCTTCCAATCCTACTCTCCCTCCCTCCCTCCCTTCTCCCACTCCTCAGAAGAGGGGGGCCCTCCCACAGCTCATCAATTTGAATCAGGACCAAGCACTCCCTCCCCCCCCCATCCCCGTCCTCTGTAGCCTGGCAAGGCAGTCCTGCCAGGGGGGAGTAATTGAAAAGCCAACCAGAGAGTTCATGCCTGAGATAGCCCCCCTTCCCTCAATAGAGGACCCACATGAAGCCCAGACTACCCATTGGCCACATCCCTCCAAGGGGCCTAGGTCCAGTCCATGTAAGGTCATTGGTTGGTGCCTCAGTAGTAGCAGGGGCTATAGAGACTAAAGAGAACACCCTCTAACTAGACAAGTCTAGTGGAGGGAGGGGAACACCAACCCCCCCACCCCCCTCCCACAAAAAAAAAAAAAAAAACCCTCAAAATTCACCCTGCCTACAAGACATGCAGGGATAAAGATAAGCAGAAACCAAGGGAATGTCCAACCAATGCCTGGCCCAACCCAAGACCCACTGCATGGGAGAGAGCCAGCCCCAGACACTATTAATGATGCTCTGCTGTGCTTGCAGACAGGAGCCTAGCAGAGTTGTGCTCTGAGAGGCTCCACCAAGCAGTGTCTCAAAACAGATGCTCAGACCCACAGCCAAACAGTGGGTGAAGCTTAGGGAGTCCAGAGGAACAATGGAGGGAAGGAGCAAAGGGCCTGGGGGTGACAGGAGCTTTACAAGAAGATAGTTTATTTTCATACACTTACTTTTTTTTTTTATTACATGTATGTAATACATCAGATTCCTTGGTGTTAGAGTTAATAGCAGTTGTGGGCTGCCTGGCGTAGACACTGGGATTCCAACTCTAGTCCTCTAGATGCACAGAGACTGCCTACAGAGGGCAAAGATTATAGGTGTGCACTACTCACCTGGCTGGTTTTGTTTTTTGTTTTTAAGATTTATTTATATATTTTATGTATATGAATGCTCTATCTACACGCACACCTGCAGGCCAGAGGAGGGCATTAGATCACATTATAGATGATTGTGAGCCACCATATGGTGTGGGAATTGGAACTCAGACCTCTGGAAGAATGGACAGTGCTCTTAACCACTGGGCCATCTCTCCTGGCTGTTTATTTTTTGAGAGAAGTTCTCCTTATACAAAGGTTGGCCTTGGATTTCTAATCCTCCTGGCCCCGCCCCTCCTGAGTGATGAGATTGCAATGTGCACCATTACAACTGCGTTATGACTTTGTGGAGACTGAGCCCAGGCCTTGTGCATGCCAGACAAGGACTCTACCAATAGAACTGCAGCCCCAGATCACTGTTATTATTAACCCGTGTGTGTGTGCGTGCACGCGCGCGCATGTGTTCTAAGGACCGTTTCTATTCTCCCCTACCCCCTTACCGTTCTTTCTGAAATAGGATCTCATGTGTCTCAGACTTGCTTCAGACTCACAGGCGAAGATGGCCCTGAACTCTGATCCTCTGCCCGTGCCGCCCCAGTGCTAGGAATGTAGGCACACACTGCCCGCCTTATGGCGTTTTCTCACAAGTTTGTAGTATGTGCTGAGCATGCAAGTGTTTATTGGGCTGAGAGTTTTCTGGTAGTCTTAAGGTTTTATTGTGGATAGAATCGTATCTGTATTCTTCCTTGTGTGTTTCTATCCTTATTTTCCATTCTTGTCTCATTGTTTTGAGTTTTTCCACACTTAGGATAATACTGGCCATAAGTTTGCCAGATAGAGCCTGTATTGTGTTCCTTCTATTCTTAGTCTCTTCAAGACTTTCATCATAAAGAGAGGTTGGATTTTGTCAGAATCTTCCTTTGTATTTGGATGATCGTGTAGTTTCTGCCTGTGTCTAGTTATGTGATGTGTTAGTATTAATTTGCATGTTGACCCATCCTGCACCTCTAGAATAAAACCTACTTGATCATGGTGCATGATCTTTTGATTTGATTTGTTTTATTTTTCAAGACAGGGTCTCTCTGTGCAGCCCTGGCTGTCCTGGACTCGCTTTGTAGACCAGCCTGGCCTGTGACTCAGAGCGATCTGCCTGCCTCTGCCTCCCGAGTGCTGCACCACGCCCGGCTTGATTTGTTATTGAATTTGGTGTGTTGTTTTGGTTGTTTGTCTGTTTTTAGACAATGTCTCACTATATTTCCCTGGCTGGCCTGGTCACAGAGTTCTGCCTGATTTTCCGACCTGAGTGCTGGGATTAAAGGTGTGCTCCGTCATACCTGGCAGTTTGCAAGCATTTTATTGAGGATTTTGACATTTGTGTTCATCAGAGGAATTAGTCTTTAGTTTCTTTTTGTTTCCTGACTAGGTTTCATAGAGAGTGTTTGGTAGTGTCCCTACTTTTCTTTTTTTATGGAATGATTGAGAGA
Organism: Acomys russatus; assembly: GCF_903995435.1. NCBI lineage: Eukaryota > Metazoa > Chordata > Mammalia > Rodentia > Muridae > Acomys > Acomys russatus. The sequence goes on from NC_067140.1 coordinate 63,093,634, forward strand.
CTTTGGCCTTACTTAGTCTTTAAAGTTCATCTGCTCTGTGAAGCCTTCAGGGCCTGGATGGTTTCAGTGGGGATTTTATTTATTATTGCTTCAGTCCTGTTCCTGTTGTAGTTATATTTAAATTATCTCATGTTGGTTTGATTTTGGTGGGTCATGTGGATCTGGAAATTAATTTATTTTAGATTTCCTAAAGTAGCGTAATGCATGTTTTTAAAAAATTGGCCTGGAGAGATGGCTCAGCTGTTAAACGCTAGGCTCACAACCAAAAATAAAAGAATGTTCTATTCTGAATTTTATTGTTGTCTGTTGAAATGTCTCCCTTTTCAGCTGTAATTTTATTATTTTGGGTCCACCTTCTCTTTGGTTGTTTTGCCTAAGGGTTGATCTCATTTATCCTTTCAGAGAACCAGATATTCCATTGATTCTTTGTTTTTCTTCATTTCTGCTCTGATCTAGTTTTTTTCTACCTACTGGTTTTAGATTTGGCTGTTCTTGTTTACTGACACCCTAAGGTACATTTTTATATTATTTGCTTGTACTTTCTCTGATATAAAAAAATTAAATCCAATTTATTATCATTATCATCATCATCATTATTATTATTGTATGTGTGCAGAGTGTGTGCCATGTGAAGGTCGAAGGCCAACTTTGGTTCCCTCCTTCCACTGTGAGTTCCAGGGATTGAGCTAAGGCGGTCAGGCTCCTGAAGCGTATGCTTCTACGTGCTGAGCAAGGTTGTTCCCTTCCTCAACTCTTCTGACTAACTTTGGCTTAAGTTCTGTTTCATCAGCTAGTAGAATATTAACACCTGTTGGCTTCTTATTCCATTTCCTTGGATACCCTTTTCCATCCTTTTTGCCCTAAGGCTGAGTCTGTCTTTGAGTGTGAGGTGCATGTTTGCTTTGTTTTTAATACAGTATAGCATTCTCTGTCTTTTGATTGGTGAGTCGAGGCAATTGGTAATGCAGAGTTATTATTGTAAGGTGTATATTAATTTTGTAGTACTGGGTGTTTTCTTGATCTTCATTTACTTAACTAATTTTTTTGGTGTAGTTTATTTTTCCCAGGCTTCATTTTTCTTTGCAGTCTGAAGAATTTCTTCATGTATCTTCTACAGAATTGATTCAGTGGTTTTTTTGATTCCTTCAGCCTTTTCTAAAAGCTCTTTAAAATTACGTGTATTATTTGTACAGGGGCTTTCACTGTGCTTTATTCCTTACAGGATGCAGTTTAGCCATGCTCACTTTGATCCTCTCTTGCCCTCTGACACCTCTGTTCCTCTTGGTCTCCCAGTTGTCCCCCTGCTATGTTCATGTATGGCCCAATGAGTTTCACTAGTACTATTTACAGGAGAGTAGGTAAAGGCATATTAACAGGAGCACCTTACTGGTGGCTACACTGCAGAAGAAAATGTTTACCCTGCCTCCATCAGACAACGGCATATACATCCTCATGGAGGGCTGGAGTCCCATGAGCTCATCTCTCTTCTAGAGCAGGGTGTTGATGGCCCAGTCAATCTTGTGTAGATTCCCCCCCCCCCCCGCCCTCTTCTTCTTCTTGTGCAGATTCTGTGGCTCAAGAGTATATGTCATGGCTGGAAGTTAGCTTTTCATACTCCTTCCCAACTTCCCCCTGGCTCTTAGACTCTTTCTGCCCCTTCCTCATGATGTTCTCTGAGCCTTGCAGAGGTCATGTAGATGTTCCATGTATGGCTGGGCATTCAACTGTTGCTCATTATTACAGTGTTTACCAATTACAAGTAGTCACCATTAGCCTGTTTCTGTTGCAGGAAAGCTGCTTTCGCCGCCCCCCCCCCCCCCCACCGGCCTTGCTGCATGTGGTTGCCTAGCACTGATCTTTCAGAGCTTGAAATACAGCTCCAAGTCCTGCAGTCTTCAAAAGTTTTTGTTAAAAATTACTGTTCTTTTTGTTTGTTTGTTTGTTTTTTCGAGACAGGGTCTCTCTGTGTGGCCCTGGCTATCCTGGACTCGCTCTGTAGACCAGGCTGGCCTTGAACTCACAGCAATCCATCTGCCTCTGCCTCCCGAGTGCTGGGATTAAAGGCGTGCACCACCATGACAGCTAGAAAATTATTGTTCTCTTAATGAGCCTACTCTTACCTATGACTTGGTGTTTGTCTGTTACTTTTCCATTGCTGTGATAAAACACCACAACCAACGCAACTTATGAAGAAAGCATTTAACTGGGCTATGGTTTCAGAGGATTAGAGTCCATGATGGCAGAACAAAGACATGGTGGCAGGAACAGCTGAGAGCTCACATCTTGATGTACAACCAAGGGGCAAAAAGTGCACTGGGAATGATGTGGGCTTTTGAAACCTCACAGCCCAGCCCCAGTGACACACCTCTTTCAACAAGGCCACATCTTTTAATCCTTCCCCAACAGTTTCACCAAGTGGAGACCAACCATTCAAATATATAAGCCTATGGCGGTCATTACCACCCAAACCACCACAGTGTTTCTTATGGCATTCAGTATGCCTTCTTCTGCATATTTTGAGTTTGAGGTGTAAGATGAAATCAAGAGGTTCTTTTCTGGTCTCATTTGTTTAGTATCCTAAATGCCTCCTATAGTTGGATGGGCAGTCCTTTTTTCTTTTTCTTTTTCTTTTTCTTTTTTTTCTTTTTTTTCTTTTTCTTTTTTTCTTTTTTTTTTTTTTTTGTATTTGGGAAATTTTCTGCTCTAATTGTATTGAATACAATTTTCTATACTTTTGATGTGGAAGATTTTATCTTCTCATAGTGTCCAGTAGATATGGAGTTCATTAATCTGGCGAGACTGGCCAACCGGTGAACTCTGGGGATTCCCTGTGTCCTCCTCCCAGAACTGGGATAACGTGCATGGCTTTTACATGGGTGCTGGAGAACTCACCAAACCATCTCCCCAACCCCTGTCAAAGTTTTTAAAAAATCATTTAATTGATTAGTGTGTGCATGTACATGTGTGCACATACACACTTGCTAGAGCATATATGTGGAAGTCGAAGAACAGCCTCTAGGAGTCAGTTCTCTCCTATGTTGCTGAGGCAGGGTCTTGTCTTCCTGTCACCTGCAGACTCCAGGCGAGCTGGCCTGTGAGCTTCTGGGCATTTCTATCTCAGCACCCCATTTTACCACAGTACTGGTGTTATATAGATGCTTGCCACATCTCTGGCTTTCTTTGTGGGCTCTGGAGATTAAATTTGTCAGGTTTGCTTAGTGAACTTTTTTTTACGCACTGAGCCACCTTACCAGCCTTTCTTTCAAAAATATATTTACTCACTTTACAGACTATATGCATATTTAAGTATGTATGAGCACATACTTTTTATTGTATTGTATAAATTCTAAAGCTCCATTTATATTTACTAGAAAAGTTCATGAAGTTGTTTTATTAGTCTGGGAAAGTTTAAGGGTTATGACAAAGGAGACTGTTTGGCCTGTAGCTGGTCAGTTGCCTTTGACTCTGTTAAAGTGGGAAGTGTTTCATAGGTGCAGAGGCAGGTATGACTGTGTAAGTTGATTATAAAGCTAGGGGAAATGACTAAGTAAGCAGGGTTGTTATGATGCTGAGTTTGTCATCTCTTCTTTAAGTTTGTGCAGACTGTCTTCTTTGCTTACTTATGGCAGGACCTGCAGAGCACAAATCTGGTAGAAGTGTGTATGGCACTCACTGTTGTCAGCCAGATTTTCCCTCGAGAAATGATTCCAGCTGTTCTTCCATTAATAGAAGATAAACTTCAACATTCTAAGTAAGTAAATTATTTTGACATAGATCAGATGTCTATACTATATCTATTTTAAATAGATATAGTATATTTATGTGTATATTTTATTTATTCTTTCACAATTCCATACATCTGTATAATGTAGCTCAATCATATCCACCTCTAGCTCCCTAGACCCTTCCCAACACATCTTCTTCACCTTCATGTCTTTTCCCCCTTCTAATAATAATAACAACAACCTTCTGAGTCCAGTCAGTGCTGCCCATATATGCGGGTGTTGAACCATCCACCAAACATGAGCAACTAACAGGAGCCTGTCCCAGAGAACAATGACTCCCATTTCTCCAACAGTCGTCAACTGCCAATAGGTAGGGCTGGACCATTTGAGCCTCCCTACTGTTCATGCTGGAATATTCCCTGGCTTCGTTTTGTGCGGGTTTTATGTAGGTAAGCACAGCTCCAGTGAGTTCATAAGGTGGTGACCACGTCATGGCCAGAAGGCAGGCTTTTCCGTACTCCTCCCCACCCTCCAGAAGGCAGGCTTTTCCGTACTCCTCCCCACCCTCCAGAAGGCAGGCTTTTCGGGATTCCTCCCCACCCTCCAGGAGGCAGTCTTTTCGGGACTCCTCCCCACCCTCCAGCTCTTGCATTCTTTCCTCTCCTTTCCAGGATGTCCCCTGAGCCTTGAGGCGATGGTATTGGTAATACAGATGTCCTGTTTAGAGCTGAGCACTCATCAGTTACTTTTCTCAGCACTTTGAGCAGTTAAAAGTCTCTGCATTAACCACTGCCCCACTGCAAAAGATTTTCTGATTAAGGTTGAGAAAAAGCACTCATTTATGGGTATAAACACAAATACTTAGAAGACAGCTTGGCGATGTGTCCATTTAACAAAATAATAGTAGTAGGTTCTCTCAGAGGGCCCATGATCCCCAGACATGGACTTTTGACTAGGTTTACAGTATTATGCATGAATTCCCTCCTGTGGAGCAGGCCTCCGATCCCATTAGAGAGTGATTGGTCCCCGCTGTACTAGTCATGCCACTATTGCACTGGCACATCTTGCTTGACAAATCAGTATTGTCGCATATAAGGTCTACCTCTGAGGTAGTCACCAAGAATATTGGTCACTTTTCTCCCCCAGTGGCCTGCATGACACTTTCCAGCACTATTGTATTAGAGTTCTCTAGAGGAACAGAACCAATGGTGTATGCGTATATACATACATTCATTCATACATACATACATATATTTCAAATATTTCTTTTACTTATGTCTATGCATATATATGTCTGTGTGTGGGTATGTGCACATGAGTGCAGGTGCTCACAGAGGCAAAGGCATTAGATCTCCTAGAGCTGGAATCACAGGCAGTTATGAGCTAACTGACATGGGTGTTGGGGACTGAACCTGGGTCCTCAGGAAGAGGCAAGAACAGCACATGCTTTTAACCATGTATATATACACACATATATACATATATATGTATGTGTATATATCAATACATATATACATGTTATAAAATTATTATTAAAGAATTTAATAAGTCAGCTTCACAATAGTAACAACAGCAGAATCACACCCAAGAGTTGATAATCTCATAATTACTTAGGCCTTGAGGCTGCGTGCTTCACCAGTCAGGACAATCCCATGGTAGCTCTCTCATAGAAGAGGGTGGAGGTGGGACAAAAAGGAAAACATAACCTGTGGTCTCTCACTTCAAAAAGCAAAGCACCTCAGCAGTCCCAGTCTGGCACTGGAAGCTGAGAAGGTTCCTGGATCACCCTGGTCTCTAGTTCACAATGAAAGTTTGGAAATGTTGGTTCTGCCATCAGCAAGGGGATCAGCAGCAGCAACAACGGGGCACATCAGTTGTGTCCAAAGGGAGGCCAAGCCCGCAGAAGGCAGGGTGGTTGTCCTTTTTGCTATACCCTTTTGATCTGGGCTGCTAGCAGGAGGTGCAGCCCAGAATTCGGTGGGCCTTCCCACATCAGTAAAGACTAATAGGACACTTCTTCAGGCGAAGCTTCCTAGTCAGGTGGTTCTGATTTGTGACAAGTGGACATCAAAACCAACTAAACCAACAGTGGAAACTAACTGCCAGGGAGAAGCTTCCAGTTACTTCCAGCTTGATGACTAGCTTACCATTTGTATATGCTACAGTACAATACACTGTCATGTTAGAATGTTAACATACGTTTTGTTTGGGGGGGGTTTTGGGGTTTATTTGTTTGTTTGTTTTGGGTTTGTTTGTTTTTGGTTTTTCGAGACAGGGTTTCTCTGTGTAATAGCCCTGGCTGTCCTGGACTCTTTGTAGACCAGGCTGGCCTCGAACTCACAGTGATCCACCTGCCTCTCCCTCCTGAGTGCTGGGATTAAAGGTGTGCGCCACCACGCCCGGCTGAATGTTTATATACTTTTAAAAGCAGATAAAATAAGTAATAAGAGAAAAAACTCCCAAATCTCTAACAACCCTTATGTTAAAAAAAAAAAAAAAAAAAGTTCACCAAGCATGTGTAGGGTTGGTAAAGTGTATGATGTGCAAGCACAAGGACCTGAGCCCTCAGGTAAAAAGCTGGACATAGTACCACAAACAAATCTCTGTAACCGAAATGTGTGCTGCCTCCATCAGCGGGGTCTCACAGTGTAGTTATGGCGGACAACCAAGAGCAGTGGCAGTGGCCTGTGTTGTTTGGGAGCCTTGGAGGCTCTCTTGACTAGTAAGCCATCTAATAGCCTATGGTTTCTGGGAAAAGTGTTGCTCCCTGCTGTAGATACCCAGTTCAAACCCTTTCTTTTGTAGGCTCCATAAGCCTTGAAAAGGGACTGCTTTACTAGGGAATTCCTGCCCGGGACCAGAAACCTGCTCAAAACCTCCTAGCTCAGGAGGCCATGGACCCTATGGGAGGATTTACTGTTGTTTTGCTAAGTGGACATATTGTTAAGCTATTAATATATATTGATGTTTAGCCCCTTCCTTCCCGCCCCCCCAAACAGGCCTGCCTCTGCCTCTTGAGTGCTGGGATTAAAAGGATACGTCACCATACCAAGCTCCCCTTCCTTTTTTAAAATTTAAAATTACGTTTATGCATGTGTGTGTGTGTGTGTGTGTGTGTGTGTGTGTGTGTATGAGGGCAGATGTTCATAGAGGCCAGAGGCAGCCAATGCCCCTGGAGCTGGAGTTATAAGTGGTTGTGAGCCCCCTACCGTAGGTGCTGGGATTTGAACTTGGGTCTTTTGCTTGTCTGGTATGTACGATTCTCTGAGTTCAATCCCCAGCACTGAAACACAACAACAAAACATGAAATCAAAACCAACCAGAGAAATAAAAAACTAGGGTGTATGAGCTCATCTTTTCATTTTTGCTGCATGTTTGCTAGACATAATCTGCTACAGATGGAGTATGAGACTGGTCTACACTTTAGCTCTTTATTATCACGAGGCTTTACAAGTCCCAGGAAGAAGAGTAGCATCTATTTATTGGTATATGCCCTCTGTGCTTCCCTTCCCTGCAGTGTTTGGAGTTTACTTACTTATTATAGAAAATAATTGCCAGGCATGGTGGTGCACACCTTTAATCCCAACACTCGGGAGACAGAGGCAGGCGGATCAGTGTGAGTTCAAGGCCAGCCTGGTCTACACAGAGAAACCCTGTCTCTGAAAAACAAAAACAAAAACAAAAAACAACAATAAATTAAAAGGGACTGAGGAGAGAGCTCAATTGCCAATGTGCTTGGAGTGTAATTGTGAAGACCTGAGTTTGGATCCCTGCCATCTTTATAAAGCTGTGTCAGCATGCGCCTGTAATGCCAGTGCTGGAGAGGTAGAGACAGGGAGGGGAGGGTCCCAGGGCTTACTGGCCAGCCAGGCTAGATAAACTCAATAGGCACACTCCAGATTTGCCAGATCTGACCCTGTCTCAGAAAAGAAGGTAGAGAGTGACAGGAAGATACTGACACCCAGCTGGCCTCCACTTGCACACACACGTACATCTGCTTGCACACACATGCATATCCACAAGTGTGTATCTGTACACAACAATCTTCCCTCCCTCCCTCCAAAAGAGGATCTCTTGAAATCTTACTTCTTAGTAAGAAGTAAGATTTTTGTCTTTTTTTCTACTTTGCTGCATTGGAATAAAATAATTAGTAATAGATACTTGGTGGCCGAGGTTGCCTTGTTTAAATTTCATTTTTTATCCTTAGGGAGATTATACGAAGAAAAGCAGTTCTGGCATTATACAAATTTTACCTCATTGCCCCTAACCAAGTACAGCATATCCATACTAAATTTCGGAAGGCACTCTGTGACAGAGATGTTGGGGTCATGGCTGCCTCTTTGCATATATACCTTAGGATGATTAAGGTAAGTTGGCAATTACAGCATGTGCTCAGTAGTTACCATTGTAACAACATCACTGTGGAAATAGAAAACTCAGGGGCCAGCCGTGGTGGCGCACGCCTTTAATCCCAGCACTCAGGAGGCAGAAGCAGGTGGATCTCTGTGTGAGTTCAAGGCCACCTTGGTCTACAAAGTGAGTCCAGGACAGCCAAGGATAGGAAACCCTGTCTCAAAAAGGCAGGGGGAAAAAAAGAAAGAAAACTCAGATATCTCAATAAAATGATTAGTATTTTATACCATTATTGGGCTAGAGAGATGGCCAGTGGGTAAGAGTGCTTGCTACACAGCAGGAAGACCTGAGATCAGATCCTAGCGCCTATATAAAAAGTTAGCATGACCATCCGTGTATGCCTGTTGCCCTAGTGCTGTGGAAGCCAGAGGCAAAGGGTTCTGGATCTTGCTGCCTCACAGTCTTGTTCTACGTTCAGCGAGAGACCCTGTTACAAGAGAATAAGGCAGGGTGATAGAGCAGGACACCCAGAATCCCCCGCGGGGCTCTGCATGTGCATAGGCACACACTCATGTACACACTGTGCATATACCACAAACATATGTACTATATTTACACATATAAATATATTTTATGCTATTATTTACTTTTGTTTTTTGTGGGGGGGCGGTTTTGGGGGAGAGTTGAGACAGGGCTTCTCTGTGTAGCCTTGGCTGTCCTGGACTCATTTTGTAGACCTAGACCAGGCTGGCCTTGAGCTCACAGTGATCCACCTGCCTCTGCCTCCGGAGTGCTGGGATTAAAGGAGTGCACCACTATGCCCAGTTCTATTATTTACTTTTAAGTGTAACTTTTGTAAATTGTTGATAATGAGTTGTATGCAAAACAGATCAGGAATTCAAGTCCACAACTGGTCAAAATGTAGAGGAAACTGACTGTGTGATGCCTGACCACAATAGATAGATCTACAACACAACTCCCACACCTCAGGCTCGGGGAACGTTCTGCAGAAGGATGACAAGATTATAAGAAACAGAGGACTAGGGCATCTGCTGTAACATAGTGTCTCCTGTGACAGAGAGCAGCACTCATGAAATCTCAACAATTTGGTCACCTAAAAATCTGAGCAGTGACAGCAGTGGGTGGGAGAAGTCTCATAAGGCCCCCTCTCCCCAAAGGAAGAGCTACAGGCAATGAATGGCTGCTGGGGCCGGGGGCTAGTCTTCTCCAGTGATGAGGCCCTGGTAAGCTACCCAGGCAATACCAAGTGGTCAGCTTAAGCATATATACAAATGAGCAACTTTAAATGGACTCAGCAGATTGTTTTTATATGTATTTATGTGCATTTATGATAATAATAATAATTAAAAAAGAAGTCATGAATCTCAGAGAGTGGGGGAAGGACGTGGGTGGAGCTGGTAAGAGGAAGGAGTGGAAATGATATAAATGCAGTATTTCTGTATGAAATTATAAAACATATAAACATATATATGGATATAAAAGAATAAGTTGGCTACACAGCAAATTTAAGGTTAGCCCTAGATTATATGAGACCATGTTTCAAAAAAGAAAGAAAAGAAAAGACATTATTAACAGATTTTTTTTTTTTTAAATTTAGGAAAATTCTTCCGGCTATAAAGAACTGACTGAGAGTTTTGTAACAATTTTAAAGCAAGTGGTGGGAGGAAAGCTCCCGGTTGAGTTCAGTTACCACAGTGTGCCAGCACCGTGGCTGCAGATCCAGCTCCTGAGAATCCTGGGGCTGCTGGGAAAAGACGATCAAAGGTAAGCCCTGCCGAGTCACCGGCTGACCACACATGTCATACAGCCTAGGTTAGTCACCAAGAAGCTTCAGCAAAAACCTTCCAAAAATTTTTCAGCACTTCCTGCCTTACTGGTGGAAGTAAATAACCGATGTGTGAACACAGATTCCTTCCATTTACTGGGGCATTGCTAGCTTACCCATATTTTCTCTTTGTGAAATGTACTTGCTTAATCACTGGAATAGAGGGTGAGCCAGATAATAAACACTTCACCTGGTGTGGGTCACATGCTGTCTGCTGCAGCTACAGAACTCTGTAAAAGACTGAAAATAACCATAGAAAACACAGTTTAATGAAGGAGGCTGTGTTCGAGAAGAAAAAAGTTTGATAAACATTAATGCCTGAATTTCAGATGATCTGAACATTTCAATAGATATTATTTTTAACATATAAAAGCGATTCATAACTTGCAGTCATAAAGAGGGGTATGACTAAAACACATTATGTATATTATGAAAGTGCCAGTATGAAGCCCATTAGTAGTAGATGCTAATAACATGAAAGTCACAAAAAGGAAACCATAAAATATAATATTCATTATCTATTTTAGCAAACAACAAAGCAAAGACAGAGATTGTCTCTTAGAAGCACCTGTGCTGAAATTTAATTAAATTCACAGTCTTTCCTAGCGTTAGTTAGTTTGATAGGACACGAAGAGGGATATACTAATGGTGTTAACTCCAAGACACAGGCTGTAGAGAATAGCAGACAGATGACTTTCATCAATGATTAGATGGAAGAGAAAACTGAAAAGTAAGAATAGGACTGGAGAGATGGCTCAATGGTTAAGAGCTCTGGCTGCTCTTCCAAAGGACCCAGGTTCAATTCCCAGCACCCACTTGTCAAATTACAACTTTCTGTAACTTCAGTTCCAAGTGATTCAACACCCTCACACAGACATACATGCAGGCAAAACACCAATGTACATAAAATATAAATAAATTAAAAAGCCGGGCATGGTGGTACACACCTTTAATCCCAGCACTCAGGAGGCAAAGGCAGGCCGATTGCTGTGAGTTCAAGGCCAGCCTGGTCTACAAAGTGAGTCCAGGACAGCCAAGGCTACACTGAAAACACTGTCTCAAAAAATCAAAATAAATAAACTAATGAAAAAAGAAGAGGGACTGGAGAGATGGCTCAGAGGTTAACAGCACTGCCTGCTCTTCCAAAGGTCCTGAGTTAAATTCCCAGCAACCACATGGTGGCTCATAACTATCTATAATGAGATCTGGTGCCCTTTTCTAGCATGCAGACATGACATTCAGGCAAAACACAGTATACTTAATAAATAAATAAATTTTCTTTTAAAAATTTAAAAAAGAAGAAACACATATGGCCCGTAACTATTTAATAAACAGAGAAAGAAAAGTAAGAATATGTAGATTAAAGAAATTTAAAAGCATTAGCAACCAATTAAAATGTATGGGTCCTGGGCTGGCATGATGCTGAGAAGGAAAGAGTGTTTCTTGTCAAGCCTGGTGACCTGAGTTCAGTCCCTGGGACCCACATGGTGGCAGGGCAGAGTGGACTTTGTTTTGGGGCTTTTTGTTTGTTTGTTTGTTTTATTTTTGTTTTTTGTTTTCTTTCGAGACAGGGTTTCTCTGCGTAGCCTTGGCTGTCCTGGACTCACTTTGTAGACCAGGCTGGCCTTGAACTCACAGCGATCAGCCTGCCTCTGCCTCCCTCCCGAGTGCTGGGATTAAAGGTGTGCGCCACCACGCCTGGCTCAGAACTGGCTTTGTCAGTTGTTCTCTGACCTCCACATGGGTGCCACGGCTTTTGTGCCCACACACACATCATACTCGCATAGACACACAAAACAGGCAAATAAGTGTAAAAGAAGGAATGGGTCTTATTTGGATCCTGATTTCTAAGGAAAAATCTATGCTGTAACTGATAATTTGAGCACAAATTGGACTTTAAGGAATTGTGACTGTATATATGTATGTGTATATATATTACAAAAGAGACAGAGTGAATATCTACATCTCTTGTATAAATGTACTTGATTTTAAAATATTTATAAACATTTATTCTTAAGGCTATGCTCTTCTAGAATTTACTTCAAAAATAATCTCTACATGTAAGAAGCAGATAGAGTCGTCCATTACTCACCTGTGGAAGTGATGTAATGAGAGCGTGGACTGACACTACGCTTTTGTATATCTTTAAAATTTTAAGTGTTTCCATAGTACAAATTTAGAATAAACTTAATGTAAACAACAAAGAGAGAACAGTTTTCCATCATAAAAGGAATAAGACACACAGGTATCGAGAAGAAAAAAAATCCACAGTCATTCATGTCCTGATGCCATCAAATTCTGTTGTAGCGAGGCCGGTGGACATTGGTCGTAGTAAGGACTGTGGTTTGGGATAAGTAGAGAAAATGCTGTATTATTTGAAATGTTTTACATCTTACTCATCATGTATATTCTTGTACTAATTGTGTTGTCCTATTAAGGCTTCAATTAAATGGTAGGGCTTTTTTTAACTAAAAATATCTTATGTGTATGGGTGTTTTGCCTGCATACATGTCTAAGCACTACGTGTGTGCCTGGTGCCCACAGGAGCCAGAAAAGGAGTCAGGGTCCCCTATACTGGAGTTACAGGTGGTTCTGAGCAACTGGATGCAGGGAATTGAACTTAGGTCTTCTAGAAGAGCAGTCAGCATGCTTAATCACTGAGTCTTCTCTCTAGTCCCAAATGCTAATTTCTTTCTTTTCTTTTTCTTTTTCTTTTTTAATTTCTTAATACTGAAAAGAAAACCAAGCAAACTAGAAACAGCTTTCCGGCTGTATCAGGCCTAGAGCTGTCCTTTGCCAACTCTTGCTCCGCTTGGAGATTGGTGTCTGTGCACAGTTTTTGTCATGCTTTTCAAAATAATAGACGTTTTCTATTCCAAAAATTGTACATGTCATAGTTAGGCTTTCTCTTACTGTGATAAAACTGTGACCAAAAGCAGCTTGTGGAGGAAAGGATTTATTTCATTTACACTTTCCTATAACAGCTTATCATAAAAAGCAGTTAGGGTGGGGGCTCAAATCAGGGCAGGAACCCCGAGGCAGGAGCTGATGCAGAGGTCATGGAGGAGTGCTGCTTCCTGGCTTGCTCCTTTTTTTGTTTTATTTTGTTTTGTTTTTGTTTTTTGAGACAGGGTTTCTCTGTGTAGCCTTGGTTGGTTGGTCTAGACTCTTTGTAGACTAGACTGGCCTCAAACTCACAGAGATCCACCTGCCTGTGCCTCCTGAGTGCTGGGGTTAAGAGCGTGCGCCACCATGCCCCTCTCAGGCACATTCCTAGGACAAGGGCAGAAACCAGCCACATTTTTTGCCAGAATATCACAGGCACGGTCTCTAACGCAGTCGCTAACACTGTTCCCATCTGACCCCTTTGCGCTGGGTCTCCACAGTCCACATTGCTCTCAGCACCATGTCTTCCAAGCTCTAGCAGGATGGCCCAGTAAGCCCCGCTTAGTATAATGTTGAGCAGCTTTCCTAGTCAAAAGTCCCAAAGTCTTCCACATATCTCAGAAAAAGAAAAAAGGCCAGCATGGTCAGGCTCGTCAGAGCAATAGCTCACTCTCAGGTACCACTTTCTGTCTTACTTATTTTTCTGTTGCTGTGACAAAACACCAATGCGAAGGCAACTTATAAATGCAAACATTGCATTTTGGAGTTCACAGTCCCAAAGGTTAGTAGAGTCTGTTACCATCATGGCATCAGGCAGGTGAGAATGGTACTGAGAGATTACATCTGATTCACAAACATGAGGCAGAGAGGGGGTTAACTGGGGGGTTAACCCCAGAGACACCTCCTCCAACAAGGTGACACCTCATAATCTTTCCAAACAGTTCCACCAACTGGAGAGCAAGTATTCAAGTATGTGAGCCCTTGGTGGCTGTTCCCATTGAAACCCCTGCAGTGCATAAGTTCGTATTGCTGCACCATCTGTTCACATGTGTCTTATACTTTTTAAATGATTGCCTTGTGGAGTCCAGACTGCCTCGAGCTCACTGTGTAGCCAAGGGTGACCTTGAACTTCTGATCATCCTGCTTCCACCCTGAGCTCCTGGACTGCCAGGACTACCCAGTTTATATACTATTTTTGTTTTTAAAGTGTTTGCTGAAGTATTTGAGAGCAAGTCTAACTACATTTAGTATGTTTGAGAACAAAGATCATTCTGTCCTAAGAAAATACTTGCTAGTCAGTGTTCTGGCACTGACGTTATACAGTGGGTACATCTGTGCTTTGATTCTTAGCCTTCCAAAGGGACCATCCGTCAGTGTGTTGCTCTTAAAGTGCCTTGTCAGCATCCTCCTCTCTAGGTCCTCACCAGTTCTAACTGAGCTTATAGAATTCTGTCCTATGATACCATAGAGCACTAGTTCAAGGTTATTGGAATTCTGCCTGAAACTTAGTAATTTCATGTTACTGTATTATAACTTACTGATCCAAAAAAGACCTTTGTCGTTGTGTGTTGTGAGGAAGTAACTTCAAGGATGTTTAGCAAATTTACCAATTTTATTTCTACCATCTTCATAGATGAATTTGGAAAATATATAAAAAGATGAGGAAGATACTCTTTACCTTCAGGTAGCTCAGTCAAATGGTAACTAGGTGAATTAAATAAATATGTAGAATCTAAAACTCTTATAGAAAATTAGAATGTTTTCTCCTTTGCTGAGCAAGCTATAATAACATTCTCTGCTAATAAATCTTACAGTTCATGGGACTGGAGAGATTGCTGAAAGGTTGAGAGCACTTGTTATTCTTACAGAAGACCCAAATTTGATCTCAGCACCCTTGTGGTAGCTCACAGTTGTTGTCTGTAGCTCCAACACCCTCTTCTGGCACCAGGCATGCATGTGGTACACAGACATTCAAGAAAATCAAACACCCATACACACAAAATAAATTAAAATGGATTTTTAAATATTTATAATTCATATGACACTTATGAGCTTAATGTGGCAACATAAAAATGTTTACTTCATAACATGATTATAAAATATTTGATTAAAATTTTTTCTTAGGAAAATGTTTTGTATCTATTATTTGATTATTTTCTATCATTATGCATGTTAGGTTATTAATGTGTAGCTCAACCATGTCCATAAATGTTTCATATTTCATGAGGTTTTTGCCTCTTTGACCAGACCGTGACTTGTAAAATTGAGATACCACACTATAATCTAGGTGTAGTATTATTGAGTTTTGTAGAAGGATTGGTAGTACCTGCTGTAGTGAAAGAAATACACAGTAAAATGACAAATTTTAGAGTGTTATCCTGGAGTCTCATTGTATATTTATACTTCTGTCTAGAGAAAATGAAAATACATCTACTTTGAATTAACTTCTGTTTTTTGTTGTTGTTGTTTTGTTTTTTGTTTTTGTTTCTTTGAGACAAGGTTTCTCTCTGTGTAGCCCTGGCTGTCCCGAAACTCACTCTGTAGACCGGGCTGGCCTCAAACTCAGATCCACATGCCTCTGCTTCCCAAGGTCTGGGATTAAAGGTGTGTACCACTACCACCCATCTTTGATTTTTTAATTTTTAAAAGTATCTGCTTCAACCCAATTAACTGTCACTATAACCAGTGACCATAAAACATGATTGTTTGTTTATTCTTAATATAACTGGAAATTAAATTTTTCTTAGAAAAAAACCTAGTTGCTCTTTAGAAAAAGACTAGAATTTGAATATTTTTATAACACCAAGGCAGTTGATAAACAATAATATACATCTCAAACAATACATATGAAATATTAATACTGTAACTGAAAACGGAAATATTTTGTTGTAAATAAAATTATAAGAGGGCATGCTCAATCAAATAACGATCTGGTTTGTAAACTAGGAACAGGCCAGGACAGTGTTGATTGCCCTGTGTGTCTCCTCATTGGCTAAATTAGTCCCTTTTGGTAAAATAGGAAGTTTATCTCATGAAAAGACCAAATGAGTTCTTTTGATGTGAAATTTTGCATAACTTTACTGTAAAATGAATTTTTTCCACTTGTCTTCTGTAGATCCTCAGGTTTAAAGAGAGAGAAGTTTGAAAAACTGTTTTGTTGGGTTAGAATACTGTAATTCTCCCGCAAATATAATATCTCTTAAACAGGACAAGTGAATTAATGTATGATGTTCTTGATGAATCCTTACGAAGAGCCGAGTTAAATCACAATGTCACTTATGGTAGGTAAAACATGAACTTGTTTTCCTAATGACTAATAGTGCTTTTCAGTGTCAGACCTAAATCTATGTTAGATTACAATAAATTCCAAAGAAATTTTTATGCATTAATTTTAAGATAGTTCTTCAGGTTAATGTAAGCACTGAAAATAGTAATAATTTGGAATTGTGGCGTTGTGCGTATGAGTATAGATATGTAAGTGTGTGTGTGTGTGTGTGTGTGTCTATGCACCTGTGTGTCCATGCACCTGTGTGTCCATGTGTGTGTGTCCATGCACCTGTGTGTCCATGCACCTGTGTGTCCATGTGTGTGTGCCCGTGCACCTGTGTGCCCATGCACCTGTGTGTCCATGCACCTGTGTGTCCATGCACCTGTGTGTCCATGCACCTGTGTGTCCATGCACCTGTGTGTCCATGCACATTCCTGTGGAAGCCAGACCAGTTCTGGGTGCTGCTCCTCAGGAGCTGTTCATCCTGCCTTCTGAGACTGGGTCTTCCCTAGGACCTGGGGCTTGCTGATTAGATAGCTGGCTGGTCAGTGTGTTCCAGGCATCCTTCTGCCTTTGCTCCTAGCCCTGGGATTGCAAGCATGTGCCACTATTTCTGGCTTTTTCTGTGGGTTCTGGGTCTAACAGAGACTAGCAGTAACTAACAAGGTCCTCATGTTTGTTCCTTGTGCTTGTTTGACAAGCACTTTACCAACTGAGCTATCTTTTCAGCTGTGAAATTGTGACTTCTTCTAAATATGTATTTAAATTCCTTATTATAATTGTCTTTGTTGCAAACATCCACCAAAAGCCGAACATGGTGGTGCATGCCTTTAATCCCAGAACCTGGGAGGCAGAAGCAGGCAGATTGCTGTGAGTTCAAGCAAGTCCAGGACAGCCAAGGCTATGCAAAGAAACTCTGTCTCAAAAAACAAAATCCCACCAAAACATTTAATTTTGAAGATAACTCATTAAGTCTGTGACCTATTTTGTAAAAAGTTTCTATTTGAAGTTCTTAAACTGGTTAACCAGTTGTCAAGTATTTATTAAATTTCTTTGATATGTTAGAGATAAGACAATACTAAAATCTAGTCTGAAGAATTCTGGATTTTAATCATGACCCAACCCAAAATCTATAATCCAACCCAAAATATCAAAGATAAAACTAGTGTTGTGAATGTTAGAACACTACAATTTTTAAAATTTAATAATTTATACTTGGTATTTGGATAAGGACTTGGATTGTTATTGAAGAGTAAACAAAGTATTGTTTACTCTTATTGTTATTATTTGCCTTATTGTTATTAGGCAATGATAATACGTAACAATAAATGCCTTATTGTTATTGAGGTATTTGTTGTATTTCTGATGTATATGTATAGCTTTCCATGTGGAATTGGAACCCAGCTTCTCCATCTACGTGTGGGCTCCAGTAACCGAACTCAGGCGGCCACGGTTTTGTGGCAGGTGCCGTTTCCCACTCGCCCATCTCTCTATCCTGAGAGGTTTTTAAGCTTCGACACTTGCAGAAGCACTTTCTATTTTAACCACTGCAGAGACGGGAAGGGATAGCATAATGGCTGTTCTTTCCATTAGGGACATATATTCCAATTTCTGTGGTGTTGAAGAGCTCTAGGTGGGAAAATAAAAATGTAAATCTTTCAAGTAGGAGATAAAATATACTCATTTGCTAGAGTGCCTATCTACCGTGCATGAAGTTCTGGGTGCGGTGTGTAGGCCACAGCTGTAATCCCAGCACGGTGAGGAGGTAGGGTGGTGATAGATGGATGCTTGAGGTTCAAGGTCATCCTGCATTACATAGTGAGTTAAGTCAGCCTGGGCTATGAGACCCTATCCCATCCTCCAGAAAAACAAAAGAAAAAAATCTATTAGATTGATTTTCTTTCTTTTTTCTTTTTTCTTTTCTTTTCTTTTTTCTTTTTTGAGTGACCTTTCAACCTAATTATGCCTAAGTACAAATTTTGAAGTATTAATATTTTCTATACTGATAGCCTAGTAATCTCATGAGCATCTAAGTATAAAATCTAGAGTTTAGCTGAATAATAACAAGTTTTTTGTTTGTGAAACAAATTTGATATCAGGAGAGTTCCCAATGGCAAGAAAAAAAAAATCAGTTATAATAGAAAAACAGAGTATCATCATTTTAAATTTTACTTGGGACTGTTGTAATAGTTCAGGATTCAACAAGTTTTCTTTTTCACATAGTGACCATGATATTAAATACTTTAGGTTTTTCACATCACATGGATTTCTTTTTCTTTTTCTTTCCTCCTCCTCTGTGTTCTTTTTTCTTTTGAAACAGACTCTCACAGAGCCTATGCTGGCCTTAAATCCATACATAGCTGAAGGTGACCTTGAACTCTTGATAACCCTGCGTCTGCCTTCTCAGTGCTGAGACCATAGGCATATGTTACCATGGTTTTTACATAGGTTTCTATTGCATATTCTCCTTTTTAAAACCCTTATTTTCTTCTTGTTGTCTGCGTGGAATGCTTACATTCCATATCTTGCCTGTGGAAGTCAGAGGACAACTTAGTAGAGTTCCCGCTCATCTCCCACCTGCCGGCCCTGGAATCAAAGTCAGCTCACCAAGTTTGTCAGGCAAATGCTTTACCCATGAGCCATCTCCCCACCTTGCTCTCCCTGTTTGTTTTAAACCTTTGTAAAATATAAAAGTCATTTTTAGTTCATAGGCTTACAAAAATTGTCTGAGGATGGGTTGTGGTGGTTGCCTATTTTTGTGAATTGTTGCAAAGCCCATCATCTGAATTTAGGGTCACCTACTATGTAGTACGTAATGTTAAAAATCAGCTCTCCTCTTTTTCTCTTTTTTATTTTCTTTTGTTTTTTGAGACAGGGTTTCTCATATAGCATTAGCTGTCCTGGAATTTGTTCTGTAGACCAGGCCGGCCTCGAACTCACAGCGATCCGCCTGCCTCTGCCTCCCTGAGTGCTGGGATTAAAGGTGTACGCTACCGCAGCCTGGCATCAGCTCCTTTTTGAATAGTAATTCCGATTCTGATTTATTTTTCTCAGTTGTGAGAGATGTTATCTAAAATCTTCTCCAGCAGAATATCTGTGCGTTAATTGTTGTGTGGCATCTAGAGTGAAATTTTCCTGGTTGGCTGTTGACCATCCTACAAGCCAGTCTGAGCTACAGGGATGAAGTGATTCTGCTGCCTCACTGTGTCTCATGTTTTTCTTTTTGTTTCCTTCATTTATTTTTGTTTTATAATGGAGTCTTACTGTGTCTTCCTGGTTGGCCTGGAGCTCACTATGTATTCATGTTGGCCTTGAGCTTTCAACTTTCCCTCTGTCTCTGCCTCCTGGATGCTGGGACCACAGGATGCTGGGATCATGGGATGCTGGGATCACGGGATGCTGGGACCACAGGCATGCACAACCACAGTTTGGCTTTATGTCTCCCTTCAGATGCTATGATTGCATAGGTCTTATAAGACTTAGTAATGTCTTAATAATTCTCCTCTCTGTGTGTGTGTGTGTGTGTGTGTGTGTGTGTGTGTGTGTGTGTGTGTACGCGCCTGCACCTGTGTGTGTTCTTTCTTGTGTGCAAATGTGGAGGGCAGAGGTTGACTTCTCATGTCACTCTTCACCTTATTTTTTTTTTTTATGTGAATTGGTGTTTATCCTGCTTGTGTCTGTGTGAGGGTGTTGGATCTCCTGGAACTGGGAGTTACAGACAGGTGTGAGCTGCCATATGGGTGCTGGAGATTGAGCCTGGGTCCTCAGGAAAGGCAGCCAGTGCTCTTAACTGCTGAGCCCTCTCTCCAGACCCACCTTATTTTTTTTTAATGTAAGACTTACTTTATTTTTAATTATGTGTGCTTGTGTGTACATGTGGGTTTGTGCGGGTGAGTATAGGTCCCCTCAGAGGCCAAAAGAGAGCATCAAATTCCTCTGGAGTTGGGACCCATCCAGTGTGGGTGCTGGGAGTTGGACTCTGGTCCTCTCTCTGTAAGAGCAGCATTCTTAACCCCTGAGGCGTCTTCCCGGCCCTTTATCTTCAGTTTTGAGACCAGGTCTCTACACTGAGCCTGGAATGCACATCTCAGATAGATTGGCTGCCCAGTGAGCCTCCTCTTGTCTCCACCCTCTCTCCTCAGTGCTACAGTTACAGGTCTGCGCTGCCATGCTCAGCCTCTCAGTGATCCTCTTCACATGGCAAACCACATCCGCTCATGGTCTTTGCAGGAACTTGAAAGAATCTGTATCTTCTTTAATCATTGTACTTATTCTTTTGACTTTATCACAAAATTAAATTTGAACATTTTCAAGATATCCCACAGCCTGTTTGTTCATTCGTTCTATGTATGTATGTATGTATGTATGTATGTATGTATCTATCTATCTATCTATCTATCTATCTATTTATCTATGTATCTATCTATCTATCTATCTATCTCTTTTAAAGAAGCAGCCTACAGACTCTTAAGTAGTGACCTTTGGAATAATGGCTGTGCATACTAGAATGACTATTGTGTAAGTGGTAGAAGCTACATGAAAGGATATCTTTTTACAGTACTCAAGGACTGTTGGGGAGATCTGTTTATGCAGAAATAATGATGTATTTTTCATGTGTATGTCCAATTGTGGGCTTCTTAAGGATTTTTATCTGTTTCATTCACTGTTGCGTCCATAGTGCTAATACCATTTCTAGCATATGTAAGTGTTCAGTACATACTTGTATGAATGAATACATAATTCTGTTTTTTCTGGTGACAGATTTTTCTTTAAGTTGTACTGTGTTAACCCAAATAAGCATGAAAAGAAAATATTTTATAAATAAAAATTTAGACTAAAACATATTTCCCAGTTAGTTTTATTGCTAAGTTGTAACCAAACTTGTTCTTCTATTGTACTTAAATAATTCTGTCATTTTGTATTTTCTTTCTTTAGCTATTCTGTTTGAATGTGTACACACAATCTATTCTATTTATCCTAAATCAGAATTACTTGAGAAGGCTGTCAAGTGCATTGGAAAATTTGTTCTGTCACCTAAAATAAACCTCAAATATTTAGGTAAGGTAATTGGTTCTTATATGGGAATTGGAGAGAGAGCTTTTGAAAATTGTTGGGTACGTATGTCAGGTCGTTGAACTATAATGTGATCTTTATTTCTAGGACTGAAGGCTCTTACCTATGTTATCCAGCAGGATCCTTCTCTGGCTCTTCAACACCAGATAACCATAATTGAATGCCTAGACCACCCTGATCCCATTATTAAAAGAGAGGTAAATTAGGGCTGAAGAGAGAATGGCTCAGCAGTTAAGGGTGCTCGCTGCTCTCCTAGAGGATCTGAGTTCAGTTCCCAGCACCCACCAGCTGCGGGGGGGATCCAGTGCCCTGTCCTCTCCTGGCCTCCAGGCACCTGCACACATGTGGCACACATTCACAGACACAGATAAAGACCCACATAAGTAAAAGTTAAATCTCCTTTTAAAAAAAGATAGGTAAAATATTTTCAATAATGTGTGTAAAGTGGTAAGTTTAAAAAACTTTTTTTATATTCTTGAGAGATTCAAATGATGGCCAGTGGATGTGTATGTATGCAAGTATATTTTACCTCTTGTATCTTTTTAAATCTTACTACTTTTAAAATCTCATTTCTGTTCTTAGACAGTCTGGTGTATATAATGCATGTTAGTCATTTCCACCTCCTGTGTCCCTCTCTTACCTCCTCTGCTTCTCATTTTGTCTTTGTGTGGGGGTCTGGTTGGGCAGGGTTGCTTACAATAGCGTGGGTGGCCATCATGTATTTGTGTGTGGGTCTGGTTAGGCAGGGTTGCTTACATGAGCATGGTGGCCATCATGTCATTGAGCATGGGTCTAGTTAGGCAGGGTTGCTCACACGAGCATGGGTGGCTATTGACTAAAAAAAGTTGATGCTCCTTTCTAGCCACTGTAAACTGTTAAGTAGTGCCTCACAGAAGGTTGTGACTACTAACCTGGGATTTTGTCTTATGAGACAGGTCTTGCTGTGTAGCACAGGTTAGTCTCAAGCTTGTGATGCCCCTGTCTCAGTCACCAAATGCTAGGATTATAGGTGTGTCACCATAGCCAACCCACAGGGACTTAAGTCCAGTTATGTATATGAAGCCATTGATTTATTTATGTTTTAGTAATATAAGTATTAAAGTGAGTACTACAACAATGGGAACTGAATTCTAGTCCTGGATCCTTGTATTAGTAGAAAATAAAACATACTCAAGTTATATATAATACATAATTTATGATGGCTATTAAATAAACTCACTCTTAAATAAGAAAATTGATAGGATTCTGTAGAACTATGAGATAATTGAACTTCTTGGAAGAGAAATTATGTTCATGTGCCTAATGTTCTAACTTCTTTTGTTAAATTGATTCAGTATCCACTTGGGTGCCTACATGAAGAGTTCTGTTCATTTTCTTCATTTAAAGAGATATATGGGCCTATTTAAGAAAAGTGAGAAGTTTATTTCATATTTAAAACATAATGATTTTTAAAATTTTCAAGACAGGGTTTCTTTGTATAATACCCCTGGCTGTCCTGGAACGTGCTTTATAGACCAGGCTGGTCTCAAACTCAGAGACCTGTTTCTGCCTCCTGAGTGCTGGGATTAAAAGCGTGTACCACCATGCCCAGCTATTATAATGAGGGTTTTAAAAGGAGAATGGAGAGCTGGAGAGATGGCTCAGTGGTTACAAGGGTTTGCTGCTCTGACAGAGGACCCGGGTTTGGTTCCCAGTACCCACATGGCAGTTCACATTTCTAACTCTAGTTTCAGGGCATTCAATGCCCATTTCTGGTTCTGGCACCAGCCACACATATGGCACACAGACATAAACGCAGGCAAAACACTTACACATAAAACAAAAATCAATAAATCCTACTTCCTGCCGGCCATAGTGGTGCACGCCTTTAGTCCCAGCCCTCGGGAGGCAGAGGCAGGTGAATCTCTGAGTTTGAGGCCAGCCTGGTCTACAAAGCAAGTCCAGGACAGCCAGGGCTGTTACACAGAAAAACCCTGTCTGAAAAAACAGACAAACAAATAAATAAACCCTACTTCTTAAAAAGTGAATATTAAATACCTTAATAACTTCAGTGTGATAAAAATTAGGCTTGACTGAACACCGTATTATGCATAGCAATTGTTTTTAAAAAGATTATGGGGACTGGAGAGATGGCTCAGTAGTTAAGAGCACTGTCTGCTCTTACAGAGATCCTAACTTCAATTCCTGGCAACCACATGGTGGCTCACAACTGTCTATAATTTTATCTGATGCCCTTTTCTGGCCTGCAGGTGTACATGCAAATAGAGCACTCATGTATATAAGATAAATAAACATTCTTTTAAAAGATAATGATTTTTGAATTTTAAAAGGCATTTTTAAGATAGATTTTTTTGCACATGTATATATTTACATATAGACATATAGACATCATAATTTAAAACAGCCTAAAATTAAAAAGACTCCAAGGGCAATAAAAAATAGTTATACAGCTCATTTGTTTTATCAGACACACAGCATGCATTTTTGTGTTAGAAAGTTAGTTAAACACAGTCAATACAGAGTTTCCCTCTCATTATTAACTTCTTACATTGCATGTCTATGTCTTTTCTTCTTCTCCTCCTCCTCCTTCTTCTTTTTGGTTTTTCCAGACAGGGTCTCTATATATAGTCTTGATTGTACTGGAACTCCCTTTGTAGACCAGGCTGGCCTCAAACTCACAGCAATCTGCCTGCCTCTGCCTCCCGAGTGCTAGGATTAAAGGCGTGCGCCATCATGCCTGGCATGTCTATGTCTTTTTCTTTTTTAGTTTAGTTTTCTTTTTAATAAAACAAACTTGTGCTACAGTTCTAATATATGGCCCACACATCAGTCTTTCCATAGGGGAACAGTCTCCTCCTCATGCCCTCTGGTCACAGTGTAGCTCCTGAGGGCACCTCCACTGTATTCAACTCAGCTGCAGAAAAAAGATGTCTTTCACCAGCCTCACGGTGCTGGCCCCGCCCCACTTTTCCTCATTCCCCACTTCATATCACTTGTATCTCCTCCTCCCTCCCCAACTTAGTTGAAATTTACACCTTTTTTCCTTTTTTTATTTTTTGGCATTGAAGAATAAGACCTAGACCTTGCATATTCTAGGCCATTAAGTGCTAGTCTACCACTGACCTTTAACCCCAGCAAAATTGGCATTTCCTTGTCACCTGTTAGCTGATTGTCCTGAGAATCTATACAAAAGCAGAACAGTTAACTTATTATAAACACATTTCTTAATTTATTGGTGTTAGCATGTATTGTTTTATAATACTTTTTATTTCTCTTAATAGACTCTGGAACTTCTTTACAGAATTACAAATGCACAGAATGTAACAGTTATTGTACAGAAAATGCTTGAATATTTACATCAGAGCAAAGAAGAGTATATCATCATCAATTTAGTTGGCAAAATAGCCGAGTTGGCTGAGAAATATCCTTTGCTTCAACTATGACTCATACAGGGCTTTTATTCCCTGACTTGAAAATGGTAGTGCAGATGTGGCCACTTGTGAGTTGAGTTCAGGGACCGAGCAATTAAGTGATTCTTAATTCTTAGTTCTTAAGTCTCAGAACTTGTCTAGACATCTTGGAGGTTGGCTTTTTTTTTTTTTTTTTTTTTCCTTCCTTTTTTTAAAGATGTCTCTTGGGACTTGGTTAAATGTGCTCCGCATAGGCACTGCTGTAGCTCTGACCCAGCAGAATGATAGCTTTAGACCTGATAAGTTCTAACCTCAGAGAAAAGGTAAACCATTTACTCCAATGGGCACACCACAGCTTTAGCCCTTCTGAAATACGTGGGAATTTTCCATGATTTGTCTATCACAAGATAGCCGGCTCATTTCTTCAAATTATTCATGTTTGTTTATTGAATACCTGCTACGAGTATGCCTATTGCTTGATAAAGTAATATAAACTTAGTTTACTCACTTAGTGAGCACCACTGTATATAGGACCAGGCTGTGGAGCATTGTTGGTAGGTAGAGATACGCTGGCACTCTGACATGAGTTGTGTTGCAGAGAGGATGATTTCAATAAGTGACACGAGGAAGTGACTTGTCCTTAACACTGGACACATATGCTCCTGACAATGTGTGGTTTATTCAGACAATGAACGCTGTGTTCTCAGTGGGAGGAGATGTAATGCACCCTGATATTCTCAGTAACTTCCTGAGACTGCTGGCAGAAGGTTGGTAAAGGATTTAAACTATTTTTTTTTATTACAGATATTGGCAGTTGACTGGAAACTAAACTGGTGTTTGAATTTCTTTGTAGGTTTTGATGATGAAACAGAAGACCAACAATTAAGAGTCTATGCAGTTCAGTCTTACCTTACTTTACTAGATATGGAAAATACTTTGTATCCACAGAGATTTCTTCAAGTTATGAGTTGGGTGAGCAAAGTGCACTACATACCAATTATTAGAACCTAACATATCTCCTCCAGAGAGCACTCAGCTCTTCTCACATTCAGTTCTCTTCCCCAATGTTTACTTTTTTTTTTTTTTTTTTTTTTTTTTTGAGACAGGCTGTCTAGGACAGCCAAGACTACACAGAAAAACCCTGTCTCAGGGGGAGAAAAAAAAAAAAAAAGATTGTTAGGCCAGTCAAATGGTATGTGCCTTGAGTAAGTTAGATGTGAAAAGGGCTATGTAGCATGGTCAGTGCTCTTGATGTCAGTCCTCTGGACTGTTTTGTCAGTGTCAGCTGATGCTTGTTCAGCTGTGTACTCTGGATCCTCTCTACAGTCTCACAAATATACTTTCTAATGATAGAAAGTTTTATGAGAGACCTTGAGAAATAGTAGAGCTGGGTGATGGTGGTGCATGCCTTTAATCTCAGGCAGAGACAAGTGGATCTCTGAGTTGAAGGCCAGCCTGGTCTACAGAGCAAATTCCTGGACAACCAGGGCTACAAAGAGAAACTGTCTTCAGACACACACACACACACACACACACACACACACACACACACAATCTACATTTTATAGAATTTTACTCTTACTAACATGTGAGACCTGCCTGTTTAAATTCTTATTGGAAAATAACCCAGCCTCTAACAAAGTGCAGAAGAACACTAACCTATGAAGATATTTTACTTTATATATTGTTACTGATGAGTTTCAGTTCTTTTCTATTATACAGTTCTTGGTATAATTTATAGTGTTCCTTTAATAATGTTCTTCATAAAAATGTATGCAATATCATCGGGGCGCAGTGATGCATGCCTGTAATCTCAGCACTTGGGAGGAGAGGTAGGCTGACCTCTGTGAGTTCGAGGCTAGCCTGGTCTACAGAATGAGTCTAGGACAGCCAGGGCTGTAACACAGAGAGACTCTGCCTCGAATACTGAAAACAAAACAAAACAAAACACTGAAAATGTGTGTAATACAGATAGAGGTTCATCCTAGCAGTAGGTGTGACTATGGGGCACTGCTGACTGGTATTTACGTGGACACCATTCTTGTTTACTCTAGGTGTTAGGAGAGTACTCCCACCTCCTAGATAAAGAAAGTCCAGAGGAGGTGATAAGCAGGCTCTACAAGCTACTTATGAGTGACTCCATTTCTTCAGAAACGAAAGCCTGGCTGATGGCTGCAGTCACCAAGCTGACACCTCAAGCTCTTTCTTCTCATATAGTTGAGAAATTAATCCAAGAATTCACTGTATCCTTGAATACTTGTCTGAGACAGCATGCATTTGAATTGAAACATCTTCGTGAAAATGGAGAGCTTATGAAGAACTTGTTTCAAGGTGCTCAGAGTTGTGAAGACATAGTGGTAAGAGTCCTGCTCCATTTTGCCAAAATCATGTTGCCTAAACCGAATGCTTCTTGTATGTGTGATATATAAGGGATATATCAAAATATAGTTACTGTAGCACATATGATGAACTTTGTAGTTTTTCTCATGTTGGTAGGGAGAGAATTGGAGAGGCTCCATTTAACACTGCTTCTAAATGGGAGCAGTTTCTCTCCTGAGAAGTGCAGTGCAGATGTTTTAGCTTATGGTAGTCTTGAGATGTGGGAAAGGCTGGGGAGAGCTATGTGGTGTGGTGTGGGGTCTGTGACTGGAACAGGCTCTAGTCTAGCCTTGTGTGGGCCTAACTTGGAAGTTAGGGTCGCGATCGCACATTCTACCAAGTCAGTGACTGCCAAGCTTTGTCTCTTGAATTTGAACAATGAAATTCACAACCATAGAAGGGCAAGATTCAGGAAGAAGTTTTATTAGGGATCATAGGTTTAAGAGAAAAAGAAAAAAACAAAAAACAAAACAAAACAAAACAAAAAATAAGTAAAGCTGTATAGCAAGATCAAGTCCTAAGAAATGGGTTGCCACCAGGGGTCACTGGCTAGGGCCTTGCTCGTTTGAAGCATGGGGTTTAGTTTATAGTCACATTCACACATAGCCTTCATGCAGTTGTAAAAGAAGAAAGCTAAACAGAAAGCAAATCAGGAATCCTCTATTTGTCAGTATAGCTTCTCAGACCTGTTGAGGAGACACATTCTCACAGCAAACACCCTGATTCTCTGACACTTACAGTCTTTTTGCCCTCTCTCCCCCAGTGTTCCTGGAGCCTTAGGTGTGGTAGTGCTTTGTAGATGTATCCATTAGGACTGGGCTCCACAATTTTGCATTTTGATTGGCTGTGGTTTTCTGTAGTAGTCTTCATCTGTTGCAAAGAGAAGTTTCCTTGATGAGGAGTGAGGACTACACTAATCTGTGATGGTTGTAGGTTCTCCTACAGGATCCATGAGTTCACTAGCCCTGGATAATTGGCTAGGTTTCTGTCCCAGACATGACTTCTTGATTGTAGAGCCGGCCGTAAGTCCAACTAGAGAGCTGTTGGTCACCTCCAAAGTATGCATGCCACCGCCACACCCTTAAAATTATCATGCATTGCTAGTTGTTTCTTGTGGTTCATAGGTGTCATTACTGAGTAGAACTATTGGTTACTCCATCCTTTGGAAGCTTGCATGGCACTGTCTGACATAATGAAAGCTAGTCCTCAGGGAATCGACTTCTAGGTCTGTCCTGGTTAGGTTTACCATTGCCCTGATGAAACACCATGAACAAAAAGCAAGCTTGGGGTGAAAGGGTTTATTTAGCTTGTTTTTTCAGATCACTGTTTATCATTAAAGGAAGTAAGGACAGGAACACAAACAGGGCTTGAACCTGGAGGCACAAGCTAATGCAGAGGCCACGTAGGGGAGCTGCTTACTGGCTTTTCCCCCATGGCTTTGCTCAGCCTGCTTTCTTATAGAGCCCAGGACCACCAGCCCAGGAATGGCACTACCCACAGTGGGCTGGGCCCTCCCATCAGTGATTATTTAAGAACATGCCTCCCGTGCTTGCCTACAGCCCCATCTTACAGTAGCATTTTCTTAACTAAGGTTCCCTCCTCTCAGATGACATTTGCTTATGCCAAGATGACATAAAAACACAAAGTCAGATAGATACAACTTGGGTCCTCTGGATCCTGTGTCCAAAACACATGATGTTTTCAGTAACAGGTACTTAACATCCACCTCTGGACCAAGGACCAGTAGCAATAGCCTGTATGTTTTGGGAGTCTCTGGGACAGCCCTGACCAACAACTCAAAAGAAGGCTCATGTTAAATATTAAACTTTTTGTCAGATAGTCTATGACTCTTAGGGAAACAGGGTCAGTCCAGGTGGGAAATTTTCATTTAAACTGTCTGTGTCTCTGTCTATACCTATGTCTGTCTATGTCTATGTCTACACAGACTTCTTTTAGTTCTGTGTCTGATACAGGCAGAACAGGCTGTGGCAGAACACAGGATGTTCAGGTCAGGCTGTGCCTAGAAGCTGAATATGGCTTAGATGAGCTGAGGTCAGGCAGCACAGGATGCTGGGTTGGTGTGCAGGATATGGGTCCTAGTCCAAGCCTGGAATTTGGGGGTAGATCTGGGAACTGGGATGAGTGTGAGGAAGGGAGGATAAAGTAGACTCACTGGCTAGACACTGGAAAAGGATATGCCAGATACAGGTGGGTGAAGAGTTTGAATATGGCATGGGGGGAGCACCTGTATGTTGTGAACAAGTAGGGCAGGTATGGAATTTACACTAGGTCTTGGGGGCTATAGAGGATACAAGCAGGCCAGCTTACCTGACTAGACCCTGGAGAGGGTCTCTCTTTAAACAGTTTAAGAGAAGCATATGCCAAGGTTTTATGACTGTATAATCTAGTCTTCCAAGTATATGTTTTTTGTTTTTTGTTTTTTTTAAGTCCTGATATTTGCTTAACTTTAATACAGGCGGATGCTTCTTTATCTTTCCTGGATGGTTTTGTGGCTGAAGGACTCAGTCAAGGAGCAGCCCCTTATAAGCCCCATCACCAGCGCCAAGAGGAACAGCTCTCTCAGGAAAAAGGTATATTTCCATCCCTTTAGCATACAATGGATTATAGGACCTTTGTTTTGTTTTGTTTTTTGTTTTTGTTGTTACTGAGACAAGCTGTACTGACTGTACAGTGCAGACTGGTCAAGAACTTGTCTCTGCCTCCAGAGTGTTGGATTAAGCGCATGTGCCACCACACCTGATGAGGGGACACTGAATAGTGTGAGCACGTCTAGAAAGGTGCCAGAAACAGGCTGGAGAGATGGCTCAGAGGTTAAGAGCACTGACTTGTCTTCCAGAGGTCCTGAGTTCAATTCCCAGCAACCACATGGTGGCTCATAATCATCTATAATGGGATCTGGTGTCCTCTTCTGGCCTGTAGATGTACATGCAGGCAGAGCACT
The DNA here is from genome assembly GCF_903995435.1 of Acomys russatus. Lineage (NCBI taxonomy): Eukaryota > Metazoa > Chordata > Mammalia > Rodentia > Muridae > Acomys > Acomys russatus. The sequence continues at coordinate 63,123,536 of NC_067140.1, forward strand.
GCATACAAAATTAATTAATTAATTAATTTTTTAAAAAAAAGAAAGAAAGAAAGAAAGGTGCCAGAAGGAGCCCTAGTCACTGTGGGCTAGTGACTCAATTTCACTGTGTATTAGACTGTTTCTCTAACTAAGCATCCACTTAGTTATATCACAAGGAACTCACAAAGGCAAGAACTTTATACTTTCAGAAGCATAGTCTCTAAGGGAGTCTTTTACCTCCTTGGTGCAGAGGAGATCACTGAGTCATTTACATGCCGCCTGGGACATTCTCCTGTGAAATAGGGAGAGCAGTGTGTACTGTTGGTTGTGATTTCAAGTATCAACGTAACTGAAGAAAGATTGGTTTTTGTTTGTTCTTTCATTGTTCAAATGGTTTTGTCGAATGTACATTTTCTATGCTGTGTGCCAGGCCATTTTGTTCCGAATTCAGTGAGATAAAAAAGTTGCTAAGCATATTGTCTTTTACAGAAGTATTTGCTCTTTTAAAGCTTTTGATTAAATTTTAAAATTAAATTTATTTAAAGTAATTTCCAATTAAAGCAGTACACAAAGTATTAGGTTTTATTATTGCATTTTAAAACAAATTTGTGTTTATTGATTCTTCTGCCATCACCACCTCCCCACTCTAGGCCCCCATCCCCACCCCACCCTCCTCCACACACACGTCTTTTTCTCCATTTTACCTCCAGTAGTTTCCTTACTGGTTCTGTGTGTTCTGTTGTGGCCTCTTGGCACTTTTCCCTCTCATGGTCCCCTGTCTAGGTGTATAGCCCAGACTCACAGGTCCACATGTTTGTATGCATGACACTAGAGACTGTGTATGAGAGAACATGCAGTGGTTGTCTCTCTGGGTCACATTATGTACTTTACAGATCTATCCATTCTCCTGCAAATGTCCTAATTTCATTTGGGTTTTTGGAAAGTGTTGGTTTTTTTTTGTTGTTGTTTTTTGTTTTTGTTTTGTTTGTTGAGACAGGGTTTCTCTGTGTAGCCTTGGCTATGCTGGAGTCACTTTGTAGACCAGGCTGGCCTCAAACTCATAGTGATCCACCTGCCTCTGCCTCCCAAGTGCTGGGATTAAAGGTGTAGGCCACCACACCCAGCTCATTTGTTTTATAGCTAAGTAAAATTCCATTATGTATATGCACTACATTTTCATTAACACCTGGTCTGTTGATGGACATCTAGGCTCATTCTGTTTCCTTGGTACTGTGACTAGGACAACAATAAATGTGGATGTACAAGTGTCTCTATAGTAGACTATAAAGTCCTCTGAGCATATGCCCAGGAGCTCATCTGGTAGTTGTATTTTTTACTTTTTGGGAAACTTTCACATTGGTGTACATAGCAGTGTACTAGCTAATAGCCCCACCTGTGGGCATCAGGGCTCTTCTCTCACCACAGTCTCACTGTCCTTTGTCCTTGTTTGTTTTCCGACTAGAATGAAATGGAGTCTCAAAGTATTTCTAATTTACATTTCCCTGATGGCTAGGAATTTCTGATGGAACACTTTTGATACATAAACTTTCTACGTAGCCCTGTATGGAATTCCCTCTACAGACCAGGTTGGCCTCAAACTCAGAGCTTAGTTTACCTCTCTGCTTCCTGTGTGCTGGGATTAAAGGTGTGGGTCACCATGGCCAGCCAAGGTTTAGACACTTTAAACAAATATTTCCTGGCCGTTTGTGTTTTCTCCTTTTGAGAACTATCTAGGGCTCATTTGATTAGCCCATTTATTGATTGGCAGGGTTCTTTGTTTGGCTAGTGTGTTTTGCTGCTGCTGTTTATTTTTTTCAGCTCTATATAGTCTAGATATTGACTCCCTTCTAAAGTATAGCTTCCATAGCTTTTCTTCCATTTTGTAGGATGTCTATTCACTAAGCTGATAGTTTTGTTTGCCATGAAGAAACTTAATTTTAGGTAATGCCTTGTAAATTATTCGGTTATTTCCTGTGCCAACTGGATCTTGTTCAGAAAATTCTTATCTTTAAGTGTATTCTCTATAGGAATCTACAGGTGGTATCCAGTTTTGCCAGCACCATTTGTTGACGAGGCTGTTCAGTTTTTTTCGGTGTATGTTTTTAGCACCTTTGTCAGGAATTACATGACCATATCTGTGTGGGTTTGTCTCTGGGATTTTCTGTTCAGTTCCACTGATCTACATGGACTTTTGTTTAGTACCATGCTGCCATTGTCACTATGGCTTCATAGTAAAATTTGAGGTCAGCGGATTGCTTTGTATATTCATGGTCTTTTGTGTTTCTATATGACTTTTTGGATTGTTTCTTCTAGTTTTGTGAAGAATGTCATTGAAATTTTGATGGTAGTTGAGTTGAATCTCTCACGGGTTTTTGTTTTTTGGGTTTTGGTTTTGGTACTATAGCCATCTTAATTTTTTGTTTTGTTTTGTTTGTTTGAGACAGAGTTTCTCTGCATAGCCTTGGTTGTTCTGAAGCTTACTCTGTCGACCAGGCTAGCCTCAAACTCAGAGATCCTCCTACCTCTTCTTCTTAAAATTTTTTTTACGGTTTTATTTATTTATTTATTTGTGGGTGTGTGTGCGCACACATGTGCGTACACACACACACAACGATATATGCCTAGTCCCTTCAGAAGCCAAAAGAGAGCACTGGATTCCCTGAGCTGAAGTCACAGATAGCTGGGAGCCACCGTGCTGGGAATTGAACCCAGACTTTCTTCAAGAGCAATAAATGGTTTTAGTTTTTGTTTGTTTTGTTTTGTTTTGTTATATTTTATTTGATTTTAATTAATGTGTATTAGTGTGAGGGTGTCAGATCTTGGAGTTACAGACAGTTGTGAGCAGCCATGTGGGTGCTGGAATTGAACCCAGGTCCTTTGGAAGAGCAGGCAGTGCTCTTAACTACTGAGCCATCTCTCCAGACCCTTGTTTTGTTTTTTTGAGGCACAGATTCTCGATGTAGCCCTAGCTGTCCCAGAACTCTCTTTGTAGACCCGGTTGGCCTCAAACTCACTGAGATCTGCTTATGTCTACCTTCCTGCCTTCAGAGGGCTGGGATTTAAGGTGCCACCACTCCCAGCTGCAACAAGTGCTCTTAACCCCTGAGCCATCTCCCCAACCCCCATCTTACACATCTGTTTGGATGACAAATCCTTGTCTCACTCTGTCTGTTACTTGTTTTGGTTTACTGGTAGTCACTGTGTGACACTTGATGCATTCATTGCCCATGTCTAAAATGATAGAGTTGACGGTTATAATCAGATTTAGTTAATTGTTTCAAAAAATGAGGCCATACACAAAACATACGGCTTGCTGTTTCACTTTATGATTCAACGTGGCTGCTTGCACTTCAGCAACCAACTTGCATGATAACCAACAGGAGAAAGGAAATGGGAGAAGAGAATTTTCTCTGCAGAGACTTCTCTCAGATGTTGCACTCAAAATGCGTGTATAATTTAATTGACCAGAGCACATAAGTCATGTGACAACAGAATCTGGAAATGTGTCCTCTGGCTGTTCGTGTACCTACCTAAGGCTGGAGGATTCTGCTACTTAAAGAAAGGAGGGTGGATGTTTGGCATCTGCTCCGCCACAATAATAATAGGAATCCGATGGCTCTGAGGGGATTGATTTAGGTAATATCCATATTCAAGACAGTTAGTGTGTGAGTTAGTAAACATTGTTTGTATACATAAGGAAGATTCCCTTTGAAGGCCATCCATTCATCTGAGGTAAGCAGAACATAGTTATCACTTCACTTTAGCTCATTACCTTCTTTTATTTTCTAATGATAGCAGCAAGTTCTCAGTATGCCTGGCTTATTTTTATTTGCCATTTCTAACTGAATTCTTTTTTTGGCTTTTTAGAGGACATAAAAGGCTAAAACCAAAGGACAGTTTGTCTCTGATTGCCCTAGTATATGCAGACTTAAGTCAGTGGTGGTTGCTGCTTCACTTTTTTTTTTTTTTATTTACAGTTTTTTTAATATAATTAATTTATTCAGATTACAAGTCAATTGTTATCCCCTTACTCGTATGGCTGCTACACTCTTACTGTGCATGTCTGGTTGGTTATACATAAAGCCTCTATTCTAGAAAGTTCTCACTGGATTCCAGCCTTTTAATGATTTCAACAGTGAATGGACTCTTACAAATTTTACTCTTATGCTTTGTTTTAAATATGAACTTCTGTTACTGTTTTAAAATTATAGTTCTCAATTTTGAACCATATGGACTATCATTTTCTTCATCTGGCTTCACTGGACGACAGTCTCCTGCTGGCATTTCTCTGGGCTCAGATATATCTGGAAATAGTGCTGAAACGGGGCTGAAAGAGTAAGTCTCCTTGTAAAGTTGGGAATTTGGCAAGCTCCACTCCCTCCAGCATCCTGCCTGCTTTCTGCCTCTGCTTATGTCCTCAGGGTTATTCCTTGCTCATCATAAGGTGACTTCCAAGAAGTCTTCATTTTCAAATAATGCAAAAAAGAGCCGTATCTGTGACTAAGTGTTTAATATCATTGAAAGGTTCCTAAGAGCTATTTTCTATGTGAGATTTTGTTTCACTTGCTTCTAGTGATTGGTTTCAAGATTCTGATACTATAGAATATGTCCTTAAACTTTGGGAGCTTTCTGCCTTCCAAAGCAACATAAGCAGCTCACAGCTGCCTGTAACTCCAGCTCCAGGACATCAGATGGCTCCTTCTGGCCTCTGTGGGCGCCCACATGCATGTGTTCATACACATACATAGACACACATACATATTAATTTAAAAAATATGCAGATTTGCACATAGTGCATGTTTTGCCACATATAATAAAAATTTAAGAAGCATATTGGAACTTTTAACCAGATAAGTATTAAGTGTATTTATTATTCCTTATTATTTATATCATTCTTTTGCAAATATTTTTTCTAATCATCTAATCGAAGAGTGACAGATACAAAGATCAGCATGAAATAAGATAACTGGCTGAAGCCTTGCTGTGGTGGCGCACACCTTTAATCCCAGCACTCAGGAGGCAGAGGCAGGTGGATCTCTGAGTTTGAGACCAGCCTGCTCTACAGATTGAGTTCCAGAAAAGCCAGAGCTCTTACACAGAGAAACCCTGTCTTAAAAAAAAGAAACAAAAGAAAAAAAAAAGACTGGCATTGTCTGAGGAAGCTCTATTCTTTGCTCAATACTTTCAGAGGCTCTGGGGAGAGAACTTAGCACTTGTTATGCAAGCACAAGAACCTGAGTTCAAATCCCAGCACCCATATGCATGCCTGTAACCCCAGTAGTGGGTGGTGAAGACAGATAGATTCTGGGGCCTTGCTGATTAGTCAGCCTACCAAAATGACAGCTTCCAATTCAGTCTTGTCATAAGGGAATAAAGTTGAGAGAGAGGAGGATGTTTGACCTTGTCCTCTGGCCTCTGCATGCATGTAAATGAGAGCACACCTGCACACTGGCAGCCATGCCCTCCACCAAATGTTTTCAGGGATTCTTTGGCCACTTTGAAAATTGCTGACATGGTTGTATATTTATTTGGGGCCAATTATTATTCTGTTAAATATACTTTAATTTTTAGCCAGGTAGTGGTGGTACATGCTTTTAATCCCAGCAGAAGCAGGCAGATTTCTGTGAGTTCAAAGCCAGCCTGATCTTATAGAATGCGTTCCAGGACAGCCAGAGCAAAACTCTGTCTCAAAAATCCAACCACAACGAAAACCCACCAATGCCACATCATGCATAAGAATTTGTTGAGCCAAATTTACAACTGTTCTCTTCCATAGCACCAGCTATCAGGTTGCAGGAACAAAGGGGAAGGCCCTGTGTAGACCTGGCAGTCCTAGAACTCACTGTGTAGACAAGGCTGGCCTTGAACTCAGAGCTTCATCTGCCTTTGCCTCCTGAGTACTGGGATTAAAAGTATGTGTCACCACTGCCCAACTTTTAAAAATATATTTTTAATATAATTTATATAAAAATATATAAAATATGTAATATATATTAAACGTTCAAATGTTTTAAGTACAAATGTAATAAGAACTTAAGGATGACAACTATAAGGGACATTTGAATTTTATATTCTTGTATTAAGTCGGTCACTTTATTTTCATACTTATAATTTATTACTTTTTCAATGAGGTAGTTATAAAATATTTCCCAGAAATAATATAGATATGATGAATAAAGAATGATATGATAGGGACTGGAGAGATGGCTCAGAGGCCAAGAGCACTGACTGCTTTTCCAGAGGACCTGGGTTCAAATCTCAGCACCCATATGGCAGCTCACAACTCTCTGTAACTCTAGTTCCAGGGAATATGACACCCTCACAGACATGTATGCAGGCAAAACACCAATGTACATTAAAAAAAAAAAGAATGATATGATGTATAAAATGGCAGGAGTTCTAATTCTACTTTTTATCCATTTCCCTTTCTGGCCTAACAGTCTTAATTTCTTTCCTAGACATTTAATTTGAGCATCCCAGGTGTGGTTTGTGGGTTTGTGATGATTGTGTAGTGTCTCACACAGAACAAAGTAACAAAGAGAGACAGAGACCTTCAGGCCCACGGAGAAAGACTATAAAGTGAACAGCATTCAGGGGGATGCGAGGGGGACCTTATAGATTCTATACTGTTTTATATCCACTATTTGCGCTTTTTTATTTAGAAACAGAACATGAAGGATGTATTGAAGTTTTCAGAGAAGATCACAGTTCACGCATTATTTCATATTCAGAATGTGTGTGGTAACTGGCAAGGTGAATGCTGAAAATAAGATAATAACAAATTAGAGAGACTAGTGAAAGAGAAACACTTTTAAATATACCATTCTGCAGAAAGGGCACCAGCATGGGGAAAAGGCAGAGATGGCTGGTGCACTAATTTGGTACAGGACAGTGGTTTTTAAAGTCTTGATAGAGAGGGACTGGAGAGCTGGCTCAGCTGCCCTTCCAGAGGTCCTGATCAGTTCCCAGCACCCATATGGCAGCACATAACACTGGATCTGTGGGATCCAGTGCCCTCTTCTGATGTGCAGTTGTACATGCAAACAAAACATCAATATACATTATTGTTTTAATTGAAAATCCCACTGGGCATGGTGGCACGTGCCTTTAATCCCAGCATTTGAGAGGCAGAGGCAGGTGGATCCCTATGAGTTTGAGGCCAGCCTTGTCAAGAGTCCAGGACAGCTAGGGATACACAGAGAAACTCTCTCAAAAAACTAAAAAAAAAAGAAAGAAAGAAAAGAAAATCCCAGATCATTCTAATTTACCAATACTCAGGAGCCAGATGCTGTGGTGAAAAACCTGCTAGCTCAGAGAGGCAAAGAAAGCACCAACTGAACTTCCTACTCAGCTTATGTCCCAATAGAGAAGGCCCCAAAGGCTCACTAGCTCAGCTGACAGCCCAGGAGGAAAAGCCAAAACACCCAAGGGCACAGGCTTGCTAGCTCAAAGCCCAAAAAGCCAAAGACCAAGGAGCTGAGGAGCTAGAGAGCTATGAGCCGAAGAGCTAACGCACCAAAGACCAAAAACTCCTTCTACTTCTACCCACTGTCTTAAACACCCCTCAACTCAAAGTCCTTCCTACTCTTTAATCCCTGTCAGCTGGTTTCTTGCTCTGCCTCTTGCCTAGGGTTAACCTTATTAAATCCTGTGTACAGATAGCTCTTGAATTAAAGGTGTGTGTAAGGCTGGCTGAACCATATCTTAATCGCCTGTTTACAACAAACAGAAAAAGTTCTTGGCTTAAAGATGTGTTAGAAAAAATAAAAAATAAAATAAAATAATAAAGGTGTGTTAGGGCTCAACCACAAGAAACAGGGATTTACAGTTCAATCTCAGGGATCACAATGGGATCAAAGATCCTGTAACAATACATAAAATAAATTTAAAAAAATTTTTTTTTTTTTACTTTAAAGAAAAAGTCACAGCAGGGTGTGATGGTTCACACCTGTAATCCCAGCACCCACAGAAGCAGAGGCAGGTGTATTTCTGTGAGTAGGAGGCCAGACTAGTGTACAAAGCACGTCCAGGACAGCCAAGGCTACAGAGAAACCCTGTCTCAAAAAAAACCAAAGACAAAAGAAAAAAAAGTCTCAACTGAGAGAAATTTCTGTCTTCCCATAGGCTAGAATTTACCTTCCTCAAATTCCCCCATCTCATTGGTTTAGGGCATAAAGCCTAATATAATTAATAATTTGGAGTTTGAGACTCCTTTTTCTGATAATGGGCTCAGTCACATAGCCTGGAACTTCCCACCTCTAGACTTCTGAGCCAAGCAGGGGACAGCTGCCAGCTTGAGGGATGGGGACAGTTCTGGCTCGTCCTGCCGACCTGCAGCTTAGTGCTAAGTGAATATTATACTGAAAGTGGACCATAGCAATTTTTTTTTTTACAATGAATCAGCTCTCAAAGTGATATTGTTGCTCTTCTACAGTCCCTGCTTAGCTGAGAATAAAGTCAAGCCCAATTTAGAATTCGCTTGGAAGCCCATTATTAAGCATTACTCTACCTCAGGTGGAAATTCTAGAACTGAGGTAAAGTACAACCTTAATCTTTTGACAGTTTCTTGCCTAGAATTAACATTTGTGTCTTCATGGTCTGATTTACAATACTACAAAGGCACATTATAGAAAACTGTGGCTTAATTCTAAATCCAGGCAAAGATGGCTTAAATAGAAAACAACTTTTATTGACTTTCCCCATGTGTGTGAAATGAGCATGCGCTGTTCTTATGTGCATTGCCACTTTTAGGCTTTTGACTGAGACATAACAAACGCTATGTGGATAATAGGTGTGTGTAAGTAAATGAAATAATTGAGAATAAGCTGTAGGTTCCTGTGGCCCCTCTCTCACTTGCCTGTGAAATACAGCCTACAGTGACAGAGTGTGCAGAATTCTTAGGAATGCCTTTTGCAGCCATACCTGTGGAAAGAAGTGGGGAGAAACAAGTTTGGACAGAGGAAGAGGAGATCAAGTCATGTCCATGACAGCATCTGCGCTGTTACAATGACCTTGAGAGTTATTCTAAGCTGGCCTAAAATGGGTGGCCAGAACTTTTACACTGTGTGTGTGCACATCTGTCACACATGAGTGTGGGTGCATGCCTGTGGTGCACATGTGGACAGGTGAATTGTGAAGGCTTGAGCCTAACTTTTAGCATCTTTCTTGATCGCCTTAGTCTTTATTTACTTGGCAGAGCCTCTTGCTGAACCTGAAGCTCACTTGGCCAGTTTCCCTAGCCTTCTTTATCCAGGGTTCCTGTCTGCCTTCCCTAGTCTGATGTCACAGCACCTACTTCGTTTTTTGTGTGGGTGCTGGGGCCTGAAATCCAGACCTTATGTTTACATGACAAGCACTATGCACTGAGCCACCTCCCAGCCCAGGCTTTATCCTTCTGCTCAGCATCATTGAATGGGCTGCACTGGGAAGAGCTCGATCTTTGGTGGGTTCTGAGATAAGCTCTGCCTGGCTGAGGCTTCCAGCAGCTGAGTCTGTGTGGGGCAGCTCAGTACCTGTTTGCCTTTAAAGAATAAAACAACCCAAACTAAAATTGCATTCTGAATTTGAGTACTTTTTTGTAGGTGAAAGAAATGTTTTGGTTAAAGTAGACATGTAGCAGTCTAACCACTTTGGTTGCTCACGCATCCCCTAGAGTCGCTGCTTCTGAGCACCCTAGAGACGCCCAGGCTCTTCCCAGGCTCTCATGGCCACTCATAGAGCTGCCTGTGGCAAGGACAGCCAGGTGTCTTCTGAGAGGCTATTAGAGAGCTGGAGATTGTCTTTACCACTGCTTAGAAAAACCATTTGATACCTGCAGTGACTATATTTAAATGTCAATTCGCCACAACCTATGAAGAGTTTCAATTAAGGAATTCTTTAGCTCAGTCGGCCTGGGGGCGTGTATCTGTGGGGATTTTCTTGCTTGTTGGTTAATATAGGAGGGCCCAGCCTATTGTGTGCAGCACCACTTCTTGGACAAGAGAAAGTTGGGTGAAAGCAGAAGGGAGCAGTCAGTAGAGGGGCATCTGTCTCTCTCTGGACCGTGGACATGGTTGACCAGCTGTCTCGAATACCTATCGCTGCGATTATGGACTGTAACTTGGAATTGTATGCCAAACAAAGCCTAGCCTTTTTTAAGATACGAATTATGAATTTATTTCTTGCAAAGTAGAATCACACTTAATTGTATCAGTAAAGTAAGTTTTTTCAAAGCAAATTGGAGGAAGAAAAGTTTAGAACATCTAGATTAAGTGGTTTCTGATTGGTTGGAGCAGAAAGGAGGGTCCTTCATTAAAGCACTTGGGACCAAGGGGTGATATAACTAGAGAAAAACATTCTGGGCCATTGAGATGGCTTCACGGGTAAAAGTACGGGTGTCCAGGCCCCACGTGATTTAAGGAAAGAACTGACGCCTGCAAATTGTCCTCTGGCTTCAACACATGGGCTATAGCACTTAAATAAAACATATGGCAGATAGATAGATAGATAGATAGATAGATAGATAGGCAGGCTGTGACACTTAAATAAAACATATGGCAGATGGATAGATAGATAGATAGATAGATAGATAGATAGATAGATAGATAGACAGACAGGTAGATAGATAGAGGCAGGTGGATCACTGTGAGTTCAAGGCCAGCCTAGTCTACAAAGCAAGTCCAAGACAGTCAAGGCTACATAGAGAAACCTTGTCTCGGGGAAAAAAAGAAAATAAAAGAAAGAAAGAAAAAGACAAAGAAGAGTTTCTATCCGCCTTTTCCAGACTAGTCTTTATATCACTTTTATAAAAATTAAACATGTAATTAGTGCTAACATTAATAAAACATTTTCTATTAAAAATATTTATGGGGAGCTGGGGAGATGGCTCAGAGGTTAAGACCACTGGCTGTTCTTCTAAAGGTCCTGAGTTCAATTCCCAGCAACTACTTGGTGGGTCATAAACACCTATAATGAGGTCTTCTGGTGTGCAGGTGTACATGCAGGCAAAACACTGTATACATAATAAATAAATAAATCTTTAAAAATATATTTATGTATTGGTGCAAATTTGAATGTTTTGCTCTCAATGGATTTTAAAATGACTTTGTGTCTATATATTACTATTTTATGAATCGAGGTTTGATCTCTTTATGTGACTAAGAATTAAAGGTCAAGGTATCTTTGAAAAGTAAGCAGAGGAGAGGGATGGTCTATAGCCATTCTTTTCTTTGTAACTTACTTGGGTAATTAAATGACAATTACATGATCTGAGATTGTTAACCAAGCCTAGAGTTCTGGTGATCTAAGTTGTTTTGCTAGAAGGAAGGAGGAAGTTAGGTCTAATGAACATACATTTTAAAAATCAAGGTTTCCTTCTGGCCTATGGAATTAACATGAAAGCTGGTTTTCAAGACAGGCCTTCTCTATGTAGCTTTGCCTGTCCTGGGCTTGCTTTGTAGACCAGGCTGGCCTCGAATTCAGAGAGATCCACTTGACTCTGCCTCTTTGAGTGCTGGGATTACATGCATGCGCCTGGCTCTTGGTCTTGTTTTTAGAGACAGGGTTTCTCTGTATGGCCCTGGCTGTCCTGGAACTCTTTAGATTATGCTGGCCTTGAACTCAGAGATCAGAGTTCTGGAATTAAAGATGTACCCTACCACTGCCCATCATGAAAGCTGTTTTTTGAAAGGCATAATATGGCTGGTTTTTTTGTTTAGATTTTCAAGACAGAGTTTCTCTGTGCAACAGCTCTGGCTGTCCTGGAACTCACTCTGTAGACCAGGCTGGCCTCGAAGTCACAGAGATCCACTTGCCTCTGCCTCCCAAGTGCTGGGGTTAAAGGTATGTGCTACCACTGCCCAGTGCATAATATGTTTTTTAAAAATACATCAAGACTGGACAGACACATTGGTGCACACCTTTAATCCCAGCACTCTGGGAGGCAGAGGCAGACATATCTCTGTGAGTTTGAGTGTCAAGGCTACACAGAGAAACCCTGTCTTGGATAAAAATAAAAAACAAAAACATATCAAGGATCTAACTATTCAGCAATTATTGAAATTGGCTTACTTTCTTAAACTCCTTAGGACAAGTAGCTTGAAGCTGGAAGGTATAAAGAAATTATGGGGTAAAGAGGGCTATCTCCCCAAGAAGGAAAGTGGAACTGGAGAGAAAACGGAAGCCCTGCATGTTCCTGCAGAAAGTGCAGCAATGGAGAATATAGAGCAAGCCTCAGCCAGAAAGGACCAAACTCAAGGCCTTACCCAGTCTGCAGAGGAGAAAGAAAAGCAGCTGTTGGCATCATCGTTATTTGTTGGGCTAGGACCAGAAAATACAATCAATTTGGTAAGTTAACCATCACATTCCTGTAAGAATCTCTGCCCTCTGCTGGTACCAAGAGCTAGGTCTCATCAGTGCATGGTGGGAAATGCTCTCGCAGTCTTCACCTTCCAGCTCTAGGGCTACCAGTGACATGGTTTTCATACCGCCGAGGGGACGAGTCCAGCCCCCTTGAGTAAGTTATTCTCTGAAGTCCTGTCTGCTAGCACAGGCCCAGGGCCCCCATAAGTGAACAAGAGTAACCAGCGCGCATGAGAGAGGCCTCTGAGGGCTGGATTGCATATTGTCCATAACAGTGGTCTGTCTGTGGCTCTGCATGTAGCCTCACAGCCTGTTCTTCAGGTACATTAGTGGTGGCAAATTTGGCAAGCATCACTAATTATGGAGTTCTTCCCGATGTATTTCCTGGTCAGCTTCTGATACTTTATTTTTTAAGTCAGCCCAGCTTTTCTTCTCTGCTTACTAGCATAAACCATGAAATCACAATTATTAGATTATTAAAACAGACTCAGGTCTTCTTTGTAGTGAGGGGTAACTTGGGATTCTATATATAGCTCTGGAAACAAAAACATAGCTAGGTTGGCCAATCCTGTAATGTAGTATTTGGAAACCAAAAACATTTGTTAGAATTATTACAACTGAGTTTTGACCTTACATAGCTGTCAGAATTTTAAGGTTTTAACTTTTTTATCTGAGTTTTACTAAATTTTGTTTTACATCCTCCTAGTGTTAATATATTTTTCATTTCAAATTGTAGAAGATATTTAAAGCTCATGACTAGTAAAGTATTTTTAGTATTATTGTATTTTGTTTTTGCAGTTGGGAAAAGCAGATGTCGTGTCTCACAAGTTCAGGAGGAAATCAAAATTCAAGGTTGCCCAAAATGACAAGACAACCAGTGCTTCTAACCACACCTCCTCTACCCTGAGCCCTTTGTCACATGTGGCTGGTGGCGATGATGTTGATCTGAATACGTTGGACAGAGGAGACACCGAACTCGGTTCAGAGCTTGTGGGTTCTGAGTCTCTTTCAGAGCTGCCCTTAGTTGAAAAACCCTCAAGTGTCAGCTCGCCTGCACCTTCTTTGTTTGCTGATAACAACATGGAAGTTTTTCACCCCCCTTCATCCTCTGCAACCTCAATTGTCCAGGAAATCAGTTTAGCTTCTTTGTTGGAAGAAACTCCTGAGTGCGGGCACTCAAGCCTCATGGAAATCTGTAGTGATGAAGCCGTATTGGTGTCTTCTTACAAAATCTGGAAGGATGATTGCTTATTGACGATATGGTCAGTCACGAGTAGGACTGATTCAGAGTTGACAGGTGTTCAGTTAGAAATTTCTCCTGTGGAAAATTTCAAGGTAAGACAACGTATACCATATCATTTCTGCCTTAAGTAAATAACACTTAGTGAGTGTTTCTGTCTTTGGATCTTAGTGCCTTATGAATTGGTTCCATATCTTCTTTTCTTCCCTAAAAACAGGGCTCAGGATACTTGACTCTAAAGAAACAGAGGAAGCCCAATAATACTGTATTTAAGGAGACAGTTGAGCTCGGTGTGGTGGCACACGCCTTTAATCCCAGCACTCGGGAGGCAGAGGCAGGTGGATCTCTGTGAGTTCGAGGCCAGCCTGGTCTACAAAGTGAGTCCAGGACAGCCACAGCTGTTACACAGAGAAACTCCTGTCTCGAAAAGCCTGAAGAAAATGAGACTGTAAAGTGAGTTTCTGTAGGCCATAGTAAAGAATGTAGGTGTGCACAGCTTTAAACCCAGCATGCAGGAGAAGAGGCAGGAGGATCTGTGTGTTCCATGCTAGCCGAGGACACATGGTGAAGTGAATACATACATTGACTCTCGCTTCTGTGCCCTTCTCACTGTGTTACATGGTCAGAGTCCTTAGCTGCTTGTTTCCTGCTGTTGAAAACAAGAACATTAATGTCACGGTCCTGTAAGGAGTTAGCTAGTTGATATCTGTGGAACACTTGTGGCATTCAATGCATGCCCTGTTGTCTTGGTGTTCTCAGGGTCTCCTCTGTGGTCTCTCTTCATGCACTAAGTGCTTCAGTCACTCAGTGTCTTACTCGCTGCGACTGTTTCAGATTATTTAACAGAACCAATAGAGCGTTAAGAAAAAAAAATGTTCTGGGTAAACATACACAGTTTTCTTTCTCTCCCTGATTTCATATTCTGTATGCAGTACTCAGGCGAGATTCTCTTCCTTAGCTCTGGAAGGGTTCTCTGGCGACTTCTGAAAGTTGGTTTGTCTGCAGTGCTATAAGTGTCCTTGGCACAGCTGTGACATTTGACAGGCCTGTGTCGTTAACTAGGCGCTTTCTTCTGTGAACTACAGTGTGTTGAATGAGATGCTGCACGGGCGACTGGCCAGGGCAGACAGGTAGCAGCTTACTGTAGACCTTTTAAAACCAACAAAACACCTGCCTGAATTCAGCCAGCAGCGTTGAGTAGGGATTGAGAGTGAGAATGGAAGGCATCTGTGATTGTTTTAAATTTCCTAGCTTAGAATCAGGTGGTAGGGGTGGAGCGATGGCTCAGCCGCTAAAAGCTAGGCTCTCAAGCAAAAATATGAGATTCAGGTGGTAGGAGCTCTGGACGAGTGCTTGCCTAGCGCACAGACACTGGGTTTGTCACTATGAGTAAAATAATTCTGGTGCCAGATTAGAGTTTGTTTGTTTGTTTGTTTGTTTGTTTGTTTGTTTCAAGACAGGGATTCTCTGTGTAGCCTTGGCTGTTCTGGACCTGCTTTGTAGACCAGGCTGGACTCGAACTCACAGCGATCCGCCTGCCCCTGCCTCCCAAGTGCTGGGATTAAAGGCGTGTGCCACCACCGCCTGGCCAGATTAGAATTTAATAACCTTAAAATATATATACACTGGTTGTAGCTATAATACTAATCTGTTAAGATAGTTTTGACCTATACAGTGTTATTTATCTGTTTTAGTGAATTTTTGTTAGAGGTTTTCATAATGTGGTTTGTTAATTTCCCACACTCATGTACTTTAGTGCTTTATCACTTAAGTAGAAGGCTATTATTCATATAACAGTTTATTGATGCTTTCTTCAGTGTTTTTATTACTTTCATTAACAGATCATTGAGCAACCTGGATGCTGTTTGCCTGTGATGGAACCAGAAAGCACCAAATCCTTTCAATATAGTGTCCAGATGGAATACCCTTCTGTGGAGGGGACGCTCTCTGGTTTTATAAATTATCAGACGATGGATACACATTCTGTTCAATTGGAATTTTCCATGAACTTATCATTATTAGATTTTATTAGGTAAATATTTTCTGATATGTTTGTTATTCATCCAGTATGCCCCTCCCCTTTTTTTTTTTTTTTTGCTAGAGACACTATGCTAGCTATTAGGAAGTGTAAGATTAAATATTAGACAATCTTGGGCTGGAGAGTTGACTCAGTGGCTAAGACAGCTTCCAGACTAGCACCCATAGCAGATGGCACACAGCTCTCTGTAATCCCAGCTCTAAGGGATCCAGCACCACTCTGGCCCCTGTGACCATGTATATACATGTATATACATGCATGTACATACACACACAGATGCATACATACACATGAATACATATTTTTAAAATTTATATTCTTATAAGCCAGGTATGGTAGCTCATGCTTATAATCTCAGCAGTCAGGAGGCTGAGGCAGGAGGATTGTCACCTGTTCAAGCAGTACTAGGCTACAAAGTGAGCCCTAGGCCAGCCTTCACTTCAGTGTAAGTTTTAGCACTTTCCTACCCTTTCTTCACAATTTGAAGAAACACAGTATATATGCAACACAGTTTTGTATTTTTAAATTCTGTATCTTTTAAATGTTGTTTTTTAAACAATACATCTATGTGTACTTATCAGAAATTCAAATGTTTTAAAAAATATATAAATAGACTATGAAAGTTGCCTATAACCCTAGGTGTTCCTGGCATTATCAACATACAACTATTCCATCGTGTGTGTGTGCGCGTGTGTGTGTGTGTGTGTGTGCGTGTGTGTGCGTGTGTGTGCGTGTGTGTGTGCGTGTGTGTGCGTGTGTGTGCGCGCGTGTGTGCGCGTGTGTGCGCGTGTGTGTGCGTGTGTGTGTGCGTGTGTGTGTGCGTGTGTGTGTGCGTGTGCGTGTGTGTGCGTGTGCGTGTGTGTGTGCGTGCGTGTGTGTGTGCGTGTGTGTGTGTGCGTGTGTGTGCGTGTGTGTGCGTGTGCGTGCGTGCGTGTGTGTGTGTGTGTGTGTGTGTGTGTTGTTAACAGAGTCTTAATTCTTTGGCTAATTTATTTAAAGTTTTTAACATTCGTTCTCTTATACATCCCTTTGACAGAAATTTCAAAGACAAAATTGAATGTATTATTAAAAGGAAAAGTGCAGTTTAAATCTTCCACTGTCAGGAACTTTATCAGGTTGGAAGACAACACTCAGCATTCTAAAACCTGGCTTAAACGCATAAATCTCGGGACCCAGATTTATAGTGGATAATATGTTTGTATTGTATGTGTAATACGTACTTAATTTCATAAGTCACGTGAAATGTGTTTGTTCAGCATCATTATATTACTGTCAACATAGATTCATTTTAAAATTTATTTTCAGACCACTAAAGATCTCAACTGAAGATTTTGGCAAACTCTGGTTGTCCTTTGCAAACGATGTGAAGCAAAGTATAAAAATATCAGAGCCTCAAGTTGCTCTGGCCTCTGTCCTCACCGGGCTGCAGCAGAAACTGAGACTTCATGTGATTGACGTCGTAGGTGGGTAGAAAAAGACAGCCTTCTGTGAATATGGGTTTTCCTTCCAAGTGGTGTACTTCTTAGAGCTTCTTATCACGAGTATCTTTAAGATAAATGTATTTTCCAGACTGTATTAAAGAATATTTGATTAAAAAATCCACAGTATATAATTAACTATCATTTAGCTTTTCTTTTCTTTTTTAATTTTATATGCATTGGTATTTCTCCTGCATGTATGTCTGTGTGAGGATGCCAGATCTTAGAATTTACAGACAGTTGTGAGCTGCCATGTGGGCGCTGGGAATTGAACCCTGGTCCTCTAGAAGAGCAGTCAGTGCTCTTAACCGCTGAGCCATCTCTCCAGCCTGCTTTTGTTTTTTCTTTTTAACACTTTAAATATTTCTCCATTTGTGTGGAGTAGGCCTAAAAACCAATCAGAAAGTCTCTGTAGCATCAGAAGACACATGTAGCCTGGCAGGTGACTGTTGTAGAATGCAGTGTCCGCATTGGGTAAGACTGTTGATGCCTTTTCTCCCCCAGCAGCCTTCAGGGCACCTCCCAGCACACTGCGAGTCACCTGGGAGGAACCTTCCAGATCAGTTTCATGTTTATCAGTATGAGAGACATCTAAAGGGTGTGGTGTCTCCAGTAATACAGTCTTATTGTCTAGTTCTAGTGGGTTATCAAAAGCAGTGATGTCAACTGTTTTCAGAGCCTCTGGAGCCTCCTGGTCAGCAGTCACTGTACTACTATGTTATATCTGACAATTCGGTTTAGAAACTTATGGTGTCTAGGAACAGCACCCTCTTTTCTTTGCAGGATACCTCTGTTCTAGATCTTTAATAAAATTAATCATATCTTTTAGTTTGCTTATAAAGCACTAGGTTTCTATATGTGTTTTTCTTGTTACTTGAGTTTTAGTTGACGTTGGCCATTCTGACTGGTATAGAAAAAAATTTCAAAGTAGTTTTAACTTGCATTTCTCTGATGACTAAAGATACTGAACATTAAAAAATACATATTTCTAGCCGGGCGTGGTGGGGCACGCCTTTAATCCCAGCACTCGGGAGGCAGAGGCAGGCGGATCGCTGTGAGTTCGAGGCCAGCCTGGTCTACAAAGTGAGTCCAGGACAGCCAAGGCTACACAGAGAAACCCTGTCTTGAAAAACCAAAAAACAAACAAATAAAAAATATATATTTCTAGCCATTTGTATTTCTCTTTTTTTCTTCTTCTTCTTCTTTGAGACAGGGTTTCTCTGTGCAGCCTTGGCTGTCCTGGACTCTCTTTGTAGACCAGGCTGGCCTTGAACTCACATCAGTCTGCCCGCCTCTGCCTCCCAAGGGCTGGGATTAAAGGTGTGCACCACTACGCCCAGCGCTGTATTTCTCTTTATGACTACATTTAATTCTGTGCTCCAATTTTTAATTGTTTTATTTGTTTTCTTGGTCCATTTCATTTTGTTTTGTTTTACTCATTCTATAGGTCGCCTCTTCAACGTGATGATGGTGTTCTCTGTTGTGCAGGAGCTTTTTACTGTCATGCAGTCCCATTGTTCAGTTTTTGTTCTTAATGTCTGTGCTACAGAGGTCCTGTTCAGAAAGTCCTCTTCTGTCCTTATATGTTCAAGTGTATTTCCTACTCTCCTCTCAACCAGATTTAGGGTATCAGAATTTGTGTGAAATCCTTTGTGTATTTAGAGTTGAGTTTTGTGCAGGGTTTGTGGTGAGCATCTAGTTTTATTCTTTTACTTATAGCTATCCATTTTGGCCAGCATCACCTTTTAAACATATTGTATATTTTCCAATGTGTAGTTTTGGCTTCTTTGTCAAAAATCAAGGAACTGTAGGAGCATGGGCTTATTTCTGAGTCCTCAACTCTATTGTATTGATGTGTTATCTGTATATCTGTTTATATGTCAGTAGCATACTGTTGGTAAGAGTGGAGTATTGAAGTTACTATGTTGGGTTAATCTGTGTTAAATCTTTTAGAATTAGTAGTAGTTATTTTGGGAAATGGAATGCACTTGTGTTTGGTGAATACACGTTTAGAATTGTGATGTCCTCTTGATGGGCTGTTCCTTTAGTGGATATAAAGTGACCCTTATCACTTCTGACTAGTGATGCTCTTAGCATATGTTACACTGTGTGCACTATAGTGCACTACTGCATGGCATTGCTGTTATCCATCTTTTTATTACACTAGTACATTGTCAGCCCGTTACCAGGCCCTTGAGGCACTGACACGAACACGCTGCTGTGACTGTGAGTGTTGGATATGGGATGTTGTTCTCGCTCCCAGTTGTTCTGATTATGTACTCAGGGTAGAATTGCTGAGTCATGCTGATTTTTTTTTTTTTTGATAAATCATTAGATCATTTATATAGCAAATATATCTTGTCATATTAGTAAGCAAGAATTAATGTTTGTCCACATCTTCAGCAATGCTCTTTCTGTTTGGTCTTATTTTATTTGGTTTGGTTTGGTTTTTGATTTTTTGAGACAGGGTTTCTCCGTGAAGACCTGCCTGTCCTGGGACTCAGTCTCCATACCAGACTGACCTTAAACTCAGAGATCAGCCTGTCTCTGCCTCCTAAGTGCTGGGATTAAGGACGTGCACCATCATCACCTAGCACTTTTTCCATTTTTAAAAAAATACATAAGATAGTCCTCCAAACAAATACAAAGTACTATCTCTAAAGTGTGATTGGGACTTCCCTGGGGATTGGTAACAAACATCTTTTCATGTGCTCATGGCCTTTTGTAGATGTCCTTGGAGGAAGGTCTAGTGAAGTCCATTTTGAAAAATAATTTTCCCATTTTATTCTCTTGCAGGCAATGAAGGGCTGTTGGCCTGTAAGCTGCTTCCATCCACCCCGTGCGTTCTGCACTGCCGAGTGCACGCCGACGCGGTAGCCCTGTGGTTCCGGTCCTCCTGCTCTCTTCTCTCAGACTATTTATCATGTCAGTGTCAAAAGGTGATGGAGACATCCTAGCAAAGTTCTGTTAAATTTCACTTTTCCACATAAATGGTTTACACTTATAAACTTACCAAAGTGAAAAGAACGCATGGTACTTCTGACAGAAATGGGAATCATTGTAAGTTTTGGTTTACGTGTTTTCTTCTTGATTCTTGATAAGAATGATCCCCAAGAAATTGTGTCACTAATTTTTTTACTCAGGATTGTACAGTGTGTTTGGGTGCCCCCAAAATGACCGAAGCTAATGTTATAAAATGCTAATGATTTATATGTCACTTAATGTGGAGGAACTGAAAATATTTATTTTGTTATAAATGTTTCATAGCAGGTTTATTCTAACATTAACTGATTTCTAATAAAGCTAAGACTCAGTTCTCTGCTTTGATGCAGAGACATCACAAGAGATGAGCCATGCGAGATGGGCATACACCTAAATTACACTTAGCTTTGGAATGCAGAGTGTGCTCTCGGTTATGTTTTGCTCAGGCCAGTGCTAAACTAAGGTGGCCTAGCACACACTAACTGTTGTAGAAGATCTGTGAGCATGCTGGGTATTGGGCAGATTCAATCTTGTGTTTTTTTTATTTGTCATACTTAATTTTAGATAATTTGGCCATAAAGTATATCTGTTTGCTATTATATTCTTTTGGCAATTAAAATTTGTGACCATAGTATAAATGGCCAATTGATTTTTTTTCCTGGCCCTTAAATTTACTAGTATTCAGTGGATGTAGCAGAGTAGTGACCATGTAAATATAGCCTACAGATACTTCAGTAAAACATCATTTTCGTGTGATATTTATGCTTATAGGGCATCTGTTAGCAAAAAGAGATTATGCCTAGTATGTATAATAGGCTAAAATCTTGAGATTGTATATTAACTAAAATAGTATTTTATAAAAAAAAAACTTATGGTGCTGTGGGAAATATTTACCCTTTTTGGTACCTCACCATTGAAATTATTCAGGTAATACAACTTTTTTTTTTTTTTAAAGACAGGGTTTTTCGAGCCAGGCGTCGGGGTGCATGCCTGTAATCCCAGCACTCAGGAGGGAGGCAGAGGCAGGTGGATCTCTGTGAGTTTGAGGCCAGCCTGGTCTACAAAGTGAACCCAGGACAGGCAAGACTACACAGAGAAAAGAAAGAAAGAAAGAAAGAAAGAAGAAAGAAAGGGGGTGGGGGGGAAGGCAGGGTTTTTCTCTGTAGCTCTGGCTGTCTTGGAACTCATTCTATGGACCAGACTAGTCCTAAACTCAGAGATCTACCTGCTTCTGTCTCCTGAGTGATGGCATTAAAGGCATGTGCACCACTCCCGGTAATACAACTTTTAAGTCATTATGTTAATTATTCTAGTTCATAGGACTGGTTTTTACCCAAGTCAGACACTCTGGTTTTAGGTTATCTTATCCATACTTGCGGATAAAGATTCTAAGAGGAGGTCAGGTGATGGTGGCACAGGCCTTTAATCCTAGCACTTAGGAGGCAGAGGCAGACAGATCTCTGAGTTCTAGGCCAGCCTTGTCTAAAACCGAGTTCCAGGACAGCCAGAGCTACACAAAGAAACCCTGCCTTGAAGAACCAAAAAGAAAAAAAAAGCTAAAAGGATTCTACAGAGCTAGTAGGTCTGTCATCCACAGTTAGAACAAAACAATAGTATTTTTTTTTAACAATAGCATTTTTTTAAAATAATTTTTTGATTATTCATTTTTAAGTGCAGTATTTTGTTAACTTCTCTTTTTTAAAAACATGCAGTTAAACCTTGCTAAAAGAGCAATAGGTGACTAGATTGTCCTGTATTTTGGATTTTTTCCCTTTGAGTAGAAAACCAGTTGCACTATCAGAGTCAGCACTTCCATGATCAAGGGATCTGAAGCAGCTAGCTTCATTAACTCCCTTTTTATTGTTGCCTTCAGCAGCCTTCCTGCTCCCTATTGTGTGTATCCTCCACCTGCTGCTGTGGTCGCTGAGGGTGGGTCAGCTGTGGAGCAGTGGGAGTAAGGTGTCTGAAATCACAGAGATGGCTGTCCCGAGAGATTGTCAGGGTTTTGGGGTTTTGATTTGTTTTGTTTTGTTTTGTTTTTCCTCCTGATTTGTTACAAGGTGTGTTCATGAGAGTAGCAGGAATTTTCATGGGACCTGATTGGCCTACAACACTGTCTAATAGTGCATGTGTACATGGCATGAATTTAGATCTGCCAAAGGGAATATAGTGTCACTTTTGTTCTTTCTGAACTCACTGAATAAAATGGAGGGTAACAGGGTTTCTACTGAAATGTTTAATAGATTGTTTATGATTTAAAATAATAATAATAATAATAGAAAAGAGGAGATATTTTAAAGCTTTGGACCAGTATATATTACATCTAAACTCATTGAATTGTGCTCTAAATCAGGCATCATGACCCTTTTTGCATTTTAGGGGATATGGTCACAAGATAAGGAGAGTTTGGGATCTAGTCACTTTATAGTCATAATCCAGCCAATGAGGGCGACACCTGGGAGAAGGATGGCTGCGCGCTTTGTGCCAGGGATCTCACTGAGAATGAAATAACAGCAGGTGTGAGGCTGGGGACAAATAAAGGAAGACAGGAAGGGCACGAGAGAAGCTGGAAGGAAGTGGCTGTGCTTCCCAAGAATCATGCCCAGCAAGGGTCAGCATGAGAGCTACTGAGGGCACGTGGAGTCCTGTGTTAGTCCTGTTAGAGCCCAGAGGAGGAGCTGAGCGGTTAGTTACTGAGAGCTACTGTGCCAAGCTTGCCCAGCACAGCGTGTGCGCTGCAGGTGAGCATAGTAAACATTCTTCCAAAATCTTCCAAATTGATTGTGTAAAAGTGCAGTATTTTATTTTCATTTTGCTCCTGGTTCTTTTCTTTTCTATGGATAAACACAGTTTTGTTGCATGGTAAGCCTTTAGAAGGGCACTGAGCCTATTCGTGTGTCTTTAATCTGTTTTCCTATGTCAGGATTTTAGAACAGAACAATGCAAGTGATTAGCAACTTAATATGATTCTTTTTTTTACTTTGTTTTGGTGTTGAACTCTGTAATTTGAAAAACTTCAATTGAGTGTATAATAAAAACATCAATGCTTTTTTTGGTTTATGTGTTCTGTATAATTTAAGTAGATGAAAATCATTTAATTGGTATATACATGCATATATGTTTCTAACACATAAGTACAACTTGCTTGGTTTCTATAATGTTACTTGTACATGTTTTTTGTTTTGTTTTGTTTTGTTTTTGAGACAGGGTTTCTTTGTGTAGCCCCGGCTGTCGTGGACCGACTTTGTAGACCAGGCTAGCTTCGAACTCACAGAGATCCACCTGCCTCTGCCTCCTGAATGCTGGGATTACAGGCGTGTACCACCACGTCCAGCTGTACATATGTTTTTGCATGTGCATTATATGTACATGTTCATGTTTCAGAGGCCAGAGGGCAACATCAGGTTTCTTCATCACTATTTTATTAGTTTTTAACTCTTTTTTTTTTTTTTTAAGATTTATTTATTTATTATTATGTGTACAGTGCACTGCCTGGGTGTACACCTGCAGGCCAGAAGAGGGCATCAGATCACATCATAGATGGTTGTGAGCCACCATGTGGTTGCTGGGAATTGAACTCAGGACCTCTGGAAGAGCATTCAGTGCTCTTAACCTCTGAACCATCTCTCCAGCCCCTAGTTTTTAACTCGTAATAATATGGCTAGCCCAGGGCTGGAAAGATGGCTCGGTGAGGAGCACTGGCTGTTCTTCCAGAGGTCCTAAGTTCAACTCCCAGCAACCATATGGTGGCTCACAACCATCTGTCCTGGGATATGATGCTCTCTTCTGGCCTGCAGGTGTACGTACAGATAAGAGTACTCATACATAAAGTAAATTTAAAAAAAATTTTTTAAATGGCTAGCCAGTTGTGATGGCATATGATTTTTAATCCCAGCACTCAGAATGCAGTGACAGGAGGATGTCTGTGGGTTTGAGGCCAACCTGGTCTACAAAGCTAGTCCAGTACAGCCAAGGCTATTTTTATGTATGAGAAATAAGATAAGATATAAGGCAATAAAATAATAAGATACCAAGTGCCAGATATTAGATTATAGGAGGCCTATTAAGTGAGCATGGGGGAAGAAGGTAAGGGGGCAGGGATACCCCAGAGAGAGACAGACAGAAGAACAGACAGGCGAGAGAGGAAGAGTAAGAAGGGGAGGGCGAGGTAGGTCTGCCCTTTTATATACTAGGCAGGGCCTCGCCCCCATGGCTGGTAGGCAATGATATCACTGGTAGGCAGACTGAAGCAGAATCCTAACAGCTATTACAGAGAGGTATCCTGTTTCAAAATACCAAAATAAAAAAAAAGAGGGGGGCGGCTGGGGAGTGTCAGGCGCCAGCCTTGAGAACAAAGCGTCCTTCAGAAGCCCTTCCCTTGCTTTTCTCCCTGAGTACCCTTGGACTAGATGGTACACTTTACCCCAGAGCAACCCTGATTCTTCTCCTCTCCGTGTGTCAACTCCTAGCTGTTCCTGCGAGATGCTGTTTCCTAGCCCCGAAGGCAGGGAAAGCACAAGCACTAGTCTTCTGGAATCTTCGCTCCTTACAGAAACAAGCTTTTATATCAGATCAATTATTTTTTAGTTTAGGACCACCAGAAAAAAAGCCCCAGACAGTTACATATGGCGTGACATATGTAGCGATACCGTGCCCAGCACTGCAAAAACCATCGCATCGTCCACAGGCCCAGAGCGGGAACTAGAGATTCCCTCTCCTTGTCGCCCCCTCCCCCAGCAGCGTACGTGGCTAGCTACGCAGAGACCACCTGCAGAAACCCCGCCCACCAGCTGGGCAGCCAATCGAATCCGAGCAGTCGCTCGTCCCTCTACCCCCTACCTGCGTGGGGGCTGCACTAGGCGGGAGCCGGAGCCCAACACTGGTACGCGGCTGGCAAGGTGAGCTCAGACCGGGGAAGGGCGCGGGGCTGGGTGCACGGTCCTGGGTGCGGAGGCTGACAGGAGACCCCGCGCCGCCCTGTCGGGACCCAGGAGCGTTCTGACCGCCCGCTCCTCTCGGTGGGACCCTTCGCAGGCCGGAAGGCGGCGAGCCGGAGGCTCCTTTCGGAGTGTTCCCAAGTAAAGACCCTGAAGAAACTAAATCTTGACCTCCTTTAAATCTGCTGCCGGTTTCGGGCCTGATGTAGACGAGGCTGGTGGGTGCCGCGCACTGTTGTCGGCCGGACTGGCCTGCGGTTCAACAGTGTCGTCTCCAGAATGGGGACTTTAAACTCTGAGGGGTGAGAGTTTGCGCCAAGAGTGTCTTTTAACCTCTTCTAGCTGGACTTTATTCTTTGAAGACCGAAAGGGGGAAAAAAAGTGTTGCAAGATGCTGTGAGGGTTGCATTGTAAGTTATATACTACCTGAAGAACTCAGAAATAAAGCTGTTTATCTCCTACTTTAAAAAAAATAAAAGCCAAGTGGTGGTTTTTATGTTTAATAGCAGTAAGAAAAAATGATAAGGTAATAAAGGTACCAGATGCCAGATACTATATTGTAGAGGAGTTTATTAAATGAGCATGGAGGGAGAAGGAAAGGGGGAAGGGGCACCCCAGACAAAGACAGGAAGAGGAAGAAGAGAGAGGAAGAAAGAAAGCGAGCTGGGTGTAGTGGCGCGTGCCTTTAATCCCAGCACTGGGAGGCAGAGGCAGGTGGATCACTGTGAGTTCAAGGCCAGCCTGGTCTACAAAGCAAGTCCAGGATAGCCAAGGCTACACAGAAAAACCCTGTCTTGGGCGGGGGGGGAAAGGCGAGTAGAAAGGAGAGGGAGGGGGACATGGGCGGTTTGTCCATTTACATGACCCTGGGCAGGGCCATGTCCCTGTGGCAGGTAAGCAATGACATCACAAGTAGGCGGACTAAAGCAGAACCCTAACATTCCTACCTTTTCCTATAATTAAAAAATGAGGAACGTTGGATTGTTTTTATATAAGGTAAGTTAAAATATATAAATTTAGGTAAGGGAGTAAAGAGAGAAAAAAAGCAATAGCAACAAAATGTCCAAATTATATGGTGAAGAGGAAGGAAAAGTTCTGCCCTGAAAGTTTAAGGTGGAGGGCAGGCTATGTCAGCCATATCCTGCAGCAGATAGGGACCGAGGAGTGCTGGGGGAACCTGGAGCTGTCTGTCCCAGGCCTGGAGCACACCATTTCAGCCTTTTGCAAATGGAATTGGGGCAAAGTAATCATCTTAACAACTTCCTGCTGATGGTAGGGCAGTGATAGGGGGTTTAAAAGGCTGAAATGTTGGCCACGTTCCAGAAGAACAGGCTGTTGAATTTGCTGTCCAGGGCCTGAGAACCTCTGCAAGTGGGAAGGGCAATGCAGGTCCAGCTAGGAGGAACAATGCAGGCCCAGCTGGCAGGATTTCTGAGGTTGGACAGCACTTGTGGGTAGCTGCTTTGACAATGTCCCAAATGTAGGAGGTCTGGCAGGATACTGGACCATAGATGTGGACAGAAGACAAAGTTAGTAGGTTAGGGAGAAAATTCCCTTTAGGTGTACATTTGAAACTTTAAAGGGAGAGCAAAGAGAAAAGGCTTGAGACAATGCTGACTGCCACGGACCATCCCAACCAGGTGTGGGGGGTCCCTGGGGTGAGGGTCCTTGAAGACTAGGTGGGTAAGGATTTGGTGGTGACAAATCGAAACAGACACAGAGGCAGTTTGAACCTGACTGTATTTTGCAGCTCTCAAGCAAGGATATTTATACACAATGAAACAAGTCCTAACAACTCTTAGAAGATGTGTTCAGTGAAGCAATCAGGAACAGAACACAGAAGCTGTGCATAGTGAAGCAGTCGCGGATAGGACAGATAACTTCATTGTTATTTGGCACAGGAAAGTATAAAATTATCCAAGGCGAATGGCATAATTCCAGGAACAGGTTAAAAATTTTTATGGTCAGTAGTATCTAACCTATATTTCTGTGAATCTTCAAGGTGTGATTTTAAACTATTTTAATTTTTTATTTAAGGCTCTCTTAACCATATACCAAAGCCCACTTCCGACAACACACGTATAACCATATGGAAATCTTGTTGTTGGAAAAGTTTTTATCAATAATACTATTTTGTAATTTTATAAATGATTTTTAAAGTAAAGTGCTTGTTCTCCCGGAGATAAGGTCATAGCTAGTGACTCCATCTCAAGGGATGGTCTCTTATCCAATTTCTCACTAAAAATCTCAGCCTAGGCTATCAGGAACATCTCGTAGATAAGAAGAGGAGTAGAATAGATTAATTGCCATAAGAATTATGGCTCAATATTTTTTCTCCAGCCAAGAGTTCCACAACCACTTCCAGGAGAAGTTAAAGCCTGTGTCTGTGGAACTTGTCACAAAGAATCTACTGGAGTTGCTGTGGCAGCTGACAATGTGTGAAAATTTTGGGAGAGCAAAGAAAAGGTCTGGATATAGGGAGCCTCTTTCCATTTTACCCTAGGAAAGGCTTCAACATGGGAGAACAAAGAAAAGGTCTGGATATGAGAGCTTCCTTCCATTTTACCCTATTGCTGGCCGTAATTTAAAGGTTTTAGTTTTGGATCTGTCCAAGTTTGGTTGCAGAGTCATGTAAGCCTAGAAGCCCTTAATGTGGACGTAGGGATTTGAAATTCTCAGAAGACATACCAGAGGAGCCTGGAGAAGCAGCAAATGGACTGTTTTTCATGGGCGTTGGTGGTGGTGGCAGTGGTGGCGGCGGCGGGGCAGTGGTGGTGGTGGTGGTGGTGGCGGCGGCAGCAGCAGCAGCAGCAGTTTCACCCAGTGAAAAAGTCCTAGTTGTAAGTTAGTGAGAAGAAACAGCCAGTCATGCAGACCAGGATTGTCAGCTGGTGTTGGGTGCAGAAAGGTGGCAATTGGGGAGTCCCAAAACCAGTGAAAAGGGAGAGAAATCCCATCCTTAGAGATAGGCGATAGGGGGCTGGAGAGATGGCTCAGAGGTTAAGAGCACTATCTGTTCTTCCAAAGGTCCTGAGTTCAATTCCCAGCAACCACATGGTGGCTCACAACCATCTTTAATGGGATCTGTTTCCCTCTTCTGGTGTGCAGGCATACGTGCAGGCTGAACATTGTATAAATAATAAAAATAAATACATCTTTTAAAAAGAGAGAGAGAGAGTAGCCGGGCATGGTGGCACACGCCTTTAATCCCAGCACTCGGGAGGTGGATCGCTGTGAGTTTGGTGCTAGCCTGGTTTACAAAGCAAGTCTAGGACAGCCAAAGCTACACAGAGAAACCCTGTCTTGAAAAACCAAAAATAAAGAAATGAAAGTTTGTTCTCCTGCATATGAAGAGGGCTGGGAAGGTATTTGAAGCCTGTTTATTTTAACCTGAGGTCTGTGAGTAAGGCAAACCTATTTGCCCTTTTAAATAAGAGATCTAGTATCTAGTACTTGTAACTAGCTATTGAATTGACCAATGAACTAACATGGCAGATTACTTTGGACTAAGGAGCTAATTGTCTGTTTTCTAGCTATGAAGCTAAACATCATCAGCTTAATCGTCAGTGTGATCAGAGACGTGAGGAGGATAAATTGTAACATAAAGGAATCTATGTATTAATAAAAATGACAGAAAAGACTAGTTAGTCATATCCCAGTAAATAGACAGTGTCCCAGTTGTCTCCTGTGGCAGCATGGCATGATGGGCAGAGACAGTCTTGCATCAAGCACAGAGGACAAGAGGTTGTCTCTGTGGAACTTGAACATGGAAAAGACTGACCTCACCTTGTGTTCAGCAACATGAGAGTTTGTCCACCGGCTGATTCCTAGCAGAGGTTGGGAGCAGTTTTGCTCTATGGCCAGAAACCACAATTCAGGTTTGAAGTCACCTGCGCTTGTGTCCACGTCTTCTGAGACCTGAAACTCTTATGATCTGGGAGTCTCTGTTTTTATGAGAGATTCATACATGTTAAATGTCATATTCAGAAAGCTGGATATGGTGGCTCATGCCTGTAATCCCAGCACTCAGGAGGCAGAGGCAGGCAGATCTCTGTGAGTTTGAGGCCAGCCTGGTCTACAAAGCAAGTCCAGGACAGCCAAGGCTACACAGAGAAACCATCTCAAAAAACAAACAAGCAAACAAACAAAAAAGCCATATTCAGATTTGGGTTTGACAAGTTTGAGGGTTAGCATATTTGAGGTAAGCGATCTTTGTATCTAGTTATCTGTTCTAAACTATATTTTATAAACATAAAATAGAATGTTGTGATCTCATTCTATATTTGACCTTGAAAATATAATTAATTAGCATGACTAAAATATTTTTTGAACATTTCAAAGGACTTGATCATTTATAAGACCTTAATTAAAACTAGGAGTTACACAGAGAGAACCGTTTCTTGTATGATTAGTAACTTCTCATTTAGAATTTTAGGCTAAACATGTTTTAAGGCAGTGATTTAAATTTTAACATTGTAAGCAAATGAATGTTAATACAGCAGAACATTATACAGATCAGTTTGACCAGGAAGCTTGCAGGAGCCCGGTGGGAGAAACAGTATTTATCTTGTTAATTTGAATAGACCTTTATAACTTTGAAATAAGAAACATTTAGAACCAGGGTACAATACTGATTTAACCCAGCTGCCAGCCCCTGGTCACTACCTGGAGAAGGTTAACCCCACCCCTGGCCTGCCTGGCCGGGTCTGGTGCAGGCTGGGCTCAGGGGTAGGAGCCATGCCTGCGCATATCCACTGAATCTCTGGCATACCTGTGGTGGGAAGGGGGAGGGACCAGAGCGCAGCGGGAAGCTAGCGGAGGGGCAACATGGCGACTACTGTGTAGTGGCAGATTTAGAACCAAGAGTCTGTAAAAAGTCAAGAGTGGCTGAGCACAGTACGGACAGGGAAGCAGAGCTGCTGCAGCCCCGTTCCATCCCAGCTTTGTGTGGCCTGCCCAGCAGGAACAAACCAAATAGAGACACGCCCTGGGTAAGGTCGGGGGAGTGGGACAGACTCGGAGAATGTGGTGAGTGCATGCGGCTGATGGACCACAGAACACAGCCAGGGGGCCAGGGGACTGCAAGGGACCCAGCAGTTAACCCTAGGCGGCATGGGCTGTCATTGGCCTCCCTCGGAATCGAAGTAGACCATCTGCAACAACACGCACATTCGGGGGGGGGGGGGGGGGGGGGGGGTTGGATACCCAGCCCACTCAGTAAAGCTACGCTTGGTAACCCTAGGCTGATGGAGAGCTTACCAAAAATAGGAGGGGTGGGTGTTGAGATTTACAGGTAGCTTACCAAAAATAAGCAGGCAGCACCAGGGGCAGAGAGGTTAATCCAGCCAAAGGCAGTCCACTGGTCTATACCCCGGTTACTGCAGACAGCCCCATTGGGGGAGGTACTGGCATGCCGCAGAGGAAATTTCCTGCATTCCAGGTCGAGAGGGAGAGAGAGAGAGAGAGAGAGAGAGAGAGAGAGAGAAAGAGAAAGCGAGAAGCAGCAGCAATTTGTTCCAGCTTAGAATCAGGGTCTGAGGGCACGGCAGTGATGGATTAGGACTAAAATGAATGGAGCTTTAGAATGGAGTTTGGAAGAATAGAGGTTGATATAAAGGGTTCCAGACTTGTTAGTCATAGAAGAGCAAGCCCGGTGCAGGACAGTGTTTTGAGAAAGGAATTTAGACAACAGAATGGCCCTCTGGATTTCATGTCCGAGTCACGTGCAGCAATTTTATATTTAATAATTAAGGCAATAAGGTACAAAGTAAGAAAGGTACCAGAAGCCAGATATTATGTTGTAGAGGAGTTTATCAAATGAGCATGGGGGGTGGAGAAGGGAAGGGGAAGGTGTACCCCAGAGAGAGGCAGAGGAAGAATGAGAAGAATCTGAGAGAAGAGAGAGAAGAGAGGGAGTAGGAAGAGAGAGAGGGAGAGAGGGCCACCTGGACAGTCTGTCCTTTTATATGGCCCTGGAAGGGCCATGCCCCTGTGGCAGGTAAGCAATGACATCATAGGTAGGTGGACTAAAGCCGAATCCTGAATCCTAAGTGGTGGCAGCGCATACCTTTAGTGCCAGCTCCTCAGGAGGCAGAGAGAGGCAGGCCAGTCTCTAAATTGAGGTCAGCTTGGTCTACAGAGTGAGTTCCTGGACAGCCAGGGCTGTTCAGAAGCCCAGTTAGGGGCGGGGTGTGGAATTAAAGCATTATGCTTATACAGGTTTGTGTCCAGATATTTTTTCACTTAATGTTTATAATGCCAGTTTAAAACTGCCTTTAGAAGCCGGGCAGTGGTACTTGGGAGGCAGAGACAGGTGGATCACTGTGAGTTCGAGGCCAGCCTGGTCTACAAAGTGAGTCCAGGGGAGTCAAGGCTACACAGAGAAACCCTGTCGTCTCAAAAAACAAACAAACAAACAAACCTGCCTTTAGATTTGGGGCACATTAGCTAACAACCTCTGGCTGTCTCCGTTTCCTCATTTGTAGAAGTGGGGGGTAAAGATAATGCTTGCTTGGTAGGATTGCTATGGAAGGCAACAGAATTTCCAACGTAAGATTTAATAAACACTAGCACTCATAATCTACAAAGCAAACAATATTGGGCTGGAAGGTTCCGCCCGTAATTAATGGAATTTCCGTAATCCAAGAAGTTTTTGGAACTATTGAGCTAGAATACTAGGCTTCTTTTTACTGTAGAAGATGGTCCTGGTACATATGCAGATCTTTTTCTTTGTATTCTGGAACAACACACCGAAGTCACGTGGTAGACAACAGTGTTACCAAGGGGGTTCCGATAGCTAGAAAACTAAGACATACATGAACTTTTAGAACTAAGAAACACATTTTCTCAAACTTCCATGCCTGAGAGACAGACTTACTGCTAATACTGTGATGTATGCAATCCCAGACTTTCCTGTGTAGTTGTTCTCCGTAGATCTCATTGAAAACAGGGCTGAGCAGGAGAGATGCTGAGAGTTTGAGGTCAGTCTAGGCTGCAGAGTGAGTTTCATGCCAGCATTAGCTACAAAGTGAGACCTGTCCTAAAAAAAAATTAAACACACACACACAAACACACACACACACACACACACACACACACACACACACACACACACACACACACACACACACACATAATCCTGCCTGATAAGAAAGAAAAACAAAGTGGAACAAAAGGAAAGGAATTGTTGTTGGTCTTTATTGTAGACAAATAGGCAGAATGAGGAAATCGGTGAGTGGACGGGTGTAGGCTCAATTTTCTTATCAATTATATTTTATTATGAACTTATTAAACGAGCCTGCCTCCCTAACAACCCGACTAACCCAAACAATCAGAAGAGGATATTAAAGAGCACTACAATGGGTCGGCTACCGGCTTCACAAAAATGACCATGGCAGCTCGGACCAGTCAGAGGGCCCTGGTGAGGGTGGCATCAGGGTGCCGTCCGAAGTCAACTACCGTGATGGAAGCCCCGGCGCGGGGGCCTGCGCGCAACGTCAGATACTTGGCTTCCTGTGGTATTCTGATGAACAGAACTCTCCCACCTCGTACCTCAGTTTTGCCTAAAGAGATCTATGTAAGAACTTTCTTCAAAATCACTGCACCATTAGTAAACAAATGAAAAGAATATTCAGAGAGAAGAATTATAGGGTACTCAATGCAAGAAATATATGATGTCGTATCAGGAATGGAGGTCTGTGAGCATTTTGTTCCTTGGTGTAAAAAATCAGACATAATATCAAGGAGATCTGGATATTGTAAAACTTGATTAGAAATTGGGTTTCCCCCTGTTTTGGAACGATACACATCAATGGTAACCTTGGTAAAACCACATTTGATAAAGGCATCTTGTACTGATGGGAAACTTTTCAATCATTTGGAGACTATTTGGCGTTTTAGCCCAGGTCTTCCTGGCTATCCAAGGACTTGTACCTTGGATTTTTCAATTTCTTTTGAATTCTGCTCGCTTCTGCACTCTCAGCTTGCTACGTTGTTCTTTGATGAAGTTGTGAAACAGATGGTAGTTGCCTTTGAAAGAAAAGCGTGCAAGCTGTGTGGCCCAGAAACAAGCATACCCCGGGAGTTGATGCTTCACGAAATGCACCATACCTAAGAGGAAAATCAGAACTGCCACCACCTACTTCTGACTAGCTTGTTCACTTATAGGAAGTCCTTTCACCATCTTTTTGAGAAGTCAGAAAGCGTTTGTTAAACCTGCCTCGATTCTAAGCCCGCTCCACTGAAAATTTACACATTGAATATGGACCCACTTGTACATAGAATTATTTCTTCAATCAAATGTAACTCAAAAGTAATGTGTACCTTTGCAGGTTCTGCCTTTGTAATAATGGGTGTCATCACCACACGAGGATACTGCCTCCCTTGATGTACAGAGCTAACAGTACCTAGCACCTCACATGAAAGGGTCACTGAGATGCAGTGTGTGCTCTATTAACTGTATCATGTTTAAGTTATTAGGTTCTCTTTAGGAGCCTCTTGAAGTGCAGGGATGAACAGCCAAAAACCAAGTCCCAACCAAAAGCCCCCTCTCCTGTTTTGGGCGTGTCTGTGTGTGTGTGTGTGTGTGTGTGTGTGTGTGTGTGTCTGTGTGTGTCTGTGTGTCTGTGTGCATCCTCCCAGTCTGTTCAAGGGTGTTTTTCACCAAGCTCTCCCGCGAAGTAGTTCGACTTCTATGTGGAAAAATATCCTGCTTTCTCACATCTACGGGGTAAACATCCTGCCCTCTTCTGCGTCCTACATTTGGGATCAAAACAAAAACAGGTTTATCTCCCCTTCCCAAGGGTGCAGCCAATGATGTACTTCAGTGGACCACTGCCTCCACCCACACTGCTCTGAAGGCATAGGAGGGACTCAGACCAAGGCTGGGGTGTGGCAGAGGCGGCTAGAGCACTCCCATGCCTCCTGTGCCTCCTCCAGGGCTGTAGCAGCTGTGGCCAAACATGCTTTGTTGATGAGCTGTTGGGAGAACTGTGCATGTGAGACAGTGACCGGCTCGGCTTCCTTTCCTAACCCTCGGTCAGTGATTCTATATTGGCCAAACACCATTGCCAAGAGATCCGTTGTCTCTGTCCCTATAGTATAGAGGTTCTCAAAGATTGTTTTTTGTGGTTTTTGGTGGGTTTTTTGTTTGGTTGGTTGTTTTGTTTTGTTTTTCGAGACAGGGTCTCTCTGTGTTAGCTTTGGCTGTCCTGGACACACTTAGACCAGGCTAGCCTCAAACTCACAGAGATCCACCTGCCTCCCAAGTGCTAGGATTAAAGGCATGCACCACCATGCCTGGCCAGAAAGGGTTTGTTTTGTTTTTTTGAGACAGGGTTTCTCTGTGTAGCCTTGGCTGTCCTGGACTCCCTTTGTAGACAAGGCTGGCCTCGA
This sequence comes from Acomys russatus, assembly GCF_903995435.1. Lineage (NCBI taxonomy): Eukaryota > Metazoa > Chordata > Mammalia > Rodentia > Muridae > Acomys > Acomys russatus. The sequence goes on from NC_067140.1 coordinate 63,157,922, forward strand.
GCTCACAGCAATCCACCTGCCTCTGCCTCCGGAGTTCTGGGATTAAAAGTGTGCACCACCACCGCCCAGCCTACAAAGGAATTCTTAACTGGACTTAGTGTCCACCGCAAGCTGTGGAGAGCATACCAGGCTTGCAGGTCTTGGGAGTCTGCACCTGTATGGTTGGGTACCTCTGCTCCTTGTGAGTGACCCTTCACCCATATTCCTGTTGATGAGTTTTAAGTGACCCAATTAAAAACTTGCTCCGTCACCAAATCAGACATGGGAATAGTTGTTCTTTGGTCTGTCCAGGGCTCCCTTTTTGGAATGAGTGAATGTGTACGCTTCACACACAACAGCTCCCTCTGGCAGTGTTAAGTTGACATCTGAAGGTAAGTGTGAAGACAGTCTCACAGAGCGTTTGTGCCAGAACTCCCAGGGTCCTGAGCCTCTTTCTGTCTTCACAGACACTGACGGAAGAGGCCAAGATGAACGCTGCTGAGGTGAGTCCCACGCAGAGGGCTTTAACAGATACCTTTACTGCAACGTGCCGTATTTCGCTTATAGGTTATCCTTTCTCTCTCCAGGTTTTTCAAAAAAACATTTCCCCTAGGCCACCTCCTTGCACATGGCTGTGGGTGAGAGAAGACGTTAGCTCCCCTGAGTTTTCATTTGTGCCTGCTGTGGGTCACTCTGCTGCCTCTGCCTCTCCCTTTCTGTCCCTAACCATGGAGTGAGAGGTCTTCCTCCGCTGTGTGCTCCTGGCATGGCATGCTTGCCCTCCAGGCCCGTACAACACGGCCAACTAGTCAGTGATAATGTTTCCAGGGTCTGTTATTGCACCTACTTAAGATAGTCTCTGCTGCCCGCCCCAACACACACACACATACACACACACACACACACACACACACACATACACACACCACAAAGAGTTTAGAAACAGACAAACAGGTAAATATTTCCCCTCTAGGCTACCCATGTGCACATGGTTCCAGTAGATAGAGGAAGCATTAGGACCTCCTGGGTTCTTATCTGTGTCCACCTACCTTAAGTCAGTCCGTGTGGCAGGGCGTGGACCGGAGTGGCAGGGTTCATAGCCTGGAACCTCCAAAATAAGAAGTCAACACAAGCCTTTTTCTATAGTGATTATTTCAGATAGTTGCTATAGTCACACAAAGCTAACAAAACCACTGGGCATAATCTTCGAGAACTGTCTCCGTATGGCATTCTGTCTCAGGTCACTTCTTAGATGCTTTCCCATGACTTTCTACGTTACCTACTCTAGCCACCAAAACCGATTGCCCCGTTACTCCCTCTCAAATTCATGGTCTCTTTTTCATTAGTTATAATTGTTACATATATATGTGTGTGCACAAATAGAACTGGGTTTAGTGACTGTGGCGGTAATGTATTCGGATTATAATGTGTTGTTGTTATGTAGGCTTTTTTTAAAAATGGGCTTTTTTTCTACTCTGGTTTATCAACATCTGTCTTCTAGCAGCATAACTAATTGCTGTTTAAGCTAACAGAGTAGAGTGAATATGAAGGTGGCTGGAACTCAGCCATGGTAAGGACTTATAACAACATGGGTCTTGAGTCTGAATGAAGAGGTGTCTTCTGCCGGGTGTGGTATCACACGCCTGTAATCTCAACACTCTGGGAGAGGCAGAGGCTGGCAGATCACTGGGAGTTCGAGGCCAGCCTGGTCTACAAAGCCAGTCCAGGACAGCAAAGGCTACACAGAGAAACCCTGTCTTGAAAGAGAGTGAATGAGGGGGCCGGGAGGGAGAGGGAGAGAGAGAGGGAGACAGAGGGGCGTTCCTATGTGCCCTGGTCTGTCAGCCTCTTGTGCAGCAGCTGTTGCCTCCAAATGACTAATAGCTGATTAGAGTCTTGTCTCTAGAGCCTGGACTCAGGTAGGGTGGAGGTACCATATCAGACTGGTTTATAGCAGAAATTCCCCGGTCTGTGGAGGAGTGGTTGGTAGGAGATAGAGCCAAATGGGTGGGTTCTTCTGGTACATGCCTGGAAGATCTTCAACACAGACATGGGCAGAGCCCTTTCCAAATGTGCTTTGGGTCGGGTTCTCTGGTGCCTGAGACCTGGCTTCTAGTGTGGTCTTACCCCAACCCTTATATGTCCAGGGTCTGGCAAGCTTTCCCTGCCAGAACCCAACCTGGTCCTCAGTTTTGATGTACTCCATTAGATGGCCTGGACTGTCTTCAAACCCCATGTTGGTCTTTGGTATTTCAGCCTGAGAGGAAGTTTGGTGTGGTAGTGGTTGGTGTTGGCAGAGCTGGCTCCGTGAGGATCAGGGACTTGCGGGATCCACACTCCTCAGCATTCCTGAGCCTGATTGGGTTTGTGTCCAGGTAAGGCCCGCTAGCCATGGAAATCGCAGTGAGTGGTAGTGCCACACGGCATGGAGATTTTCTAGACCCAGGGTAAGGGAAAGCCAGCGACTCCAGAGAGCCACGCAGAGTGGTCCCTAGAAACTAATTTGGAACCATCTGGGAGCTCAAGAGTCAGGGGTCTACAGCTGCATGTCCAGTGAGTGATGCCCACTGCACACCCCACACGGAGCATTAATCAGCATAGTGTTTGTTTACCACAGAAGGTGCAGTGAGCACATGGTAAGTTTGGCCTGAAGGAAGTCTAAGTTTAGGTCACTTAGCCATTCTGTCGTTCAAGAAGGTCATGCCAGTGGCTTTGTAATTAAACAGTTTTAAAATCATTCTCAGTACCAACTTCAGTTCAAGATAAGAAAGCAGGGGCTGGAGAGATGGCTCAGAGGTTAAGAGCACTGACTGCTCTTCCAGAGGTCCTGAGTTCAATTCCCAGCAACTACATGGTGTGATCTAATGCCCTTTTCTGTCCTGCAGGCCTACACGTAGGCAGAACACTGTATGCATAATAAATAAAGCTCTAAGAAATATTTTTAGAAAAAGATAAGAAAGCAGAGACAGAGCCAGGCATGGTGGCGCACGCCTTTAATCCCAGCACTTGGGAGGCAGAGGCAGGTGGATCGCTGTGAGTTCGAGGCCAGCCTGGTCTACAAAGTGAGTCCAGGACAGTCAAGGCTACACAGAGAAACCCTGTCTTGAAAAACAAAAACAAGCCAGGCGTGGTGGCGCACGGCTTTAATCCCAGCACTTGGGAGGCAGAGGCAGACGGATCGCTGTGAGTTCGAGGCCAGCCTGGTCTACAAACTGAGTCCAGGATGGCCAAGGCTACAAAGAGAAACCCTGTCTCGAAAAACCAAAAAAGAAAAAAAAAAAAAACTAAACTAAACTAAACTAAACAAAAAGCAGAGACAGGAAGAATCAGTAATCTTGTCGAGGCCATAACAACTGGAAAACCCAAGAATTACATTTAATGGAAAGTGTTTGAGTCTAACACTACGTGCTCTTTTCAGGCTGGTGGTTGACCTGAACTTCCTTTTTTATTAATTTTTATGCAAATTATTAGGTCTCACTATGGCATTTTTAAGCAGAATTTGTTTTAGTCTCTTCTTCCCCCTAACTCCCTACTCCAAGTACCTTCCTGCTTTTATTGCATTTTTCTGTATGGATTTTTTTTTTAACTATAACTCAGTGGAAACTAAGTCGTAATACTCCTCCTCCTTTCTTCACCGTCAGGTCTGTTCCCACCCCATTTACCAACTAAGTATCTGCAACATCAGATTAATTATGAGGTAGACACAGATATTGGGGGAGTTGATGCTGTGGCAGTGACCATTTTAGGCACATCTCTATTTCCAGTGGTCCAGAAGAACATCAGATAATTTTATCCCTGGCTGTCCTGAAACTCACTCTGTAGACCGGGCTGACTTCGAACTCACAGCGATCCACCTGCCTCTGCCTCCCATGTGCTGGGATTAAAGGCGTGCACCACCACCACCTTGCTCAGTCATTCTTCCAGACTACCTGACTTGTGTTGGCCCTATTCCAGGGATGAGAGAAAACCATGTGTGCTGGAATCTTCTTAGTCCTTTTTTCCCTGTCAGACTCAAGGTGGGAAGGGTGGGGCTGCTTGCAACAGGAAAATCATGATTAATATTAGCCAACACACCCCACTGGACCTTTTTCTGAAGATGGAATCAAATATAATGTGCCCTCAAGATTGAAGCGGGAATATCTTTTTACTTTCTTTTTCTTAAGATATATTTATTATGTATACAGTGTTCTCCCTGCATGTACCCTGCACTCCGGAAGAGGGCACCAGATCTCATTATAGATGGTTGTGAACCACCATGTGGTTGGTAGGAATTGAACTCAGGACCTCTGGAAGAACAGTCAGGGCGGGTAACCTCTGAGCCATCTCTCCAGGCCAATATCTTTTCTTTTAAGCCCCAGCTAGCCGCCACGGCGCATATCTTGAGACCTCCTCAACTTCCTCAACCATGTGGGAAGATAGCCCACTCACAGCCTTGCTTTACTACGTCCTGCTATTGTTACACTCTTGCCGGTGACCTCCTTGCTGGCTTCTAGTCTTCCCTAGAAAGCCTGTGTTGAAACCCAAGATTAGATGTGTCCCTGTGCTTCCCCAGCCTCCCATCCGTTCCCACATCAATCTCACTTAGTCATTTTGTTGGTCCTCCTCCTGCTGCTGCTGCTGCTGCGTATGCTGTGTCTCCATGCCTCTGTCAGAACGTGAGCTCATTCTCTGTGTTTTCTCCTCCAGCGCCCAGCACACAGTAGGCAAATGATGAGTGTTGGGAAAATCTAGCAGTGTAAATTGAGTAGCTCACAAATTCCCTCTTGGCCGAAGCTGCCGTCGATGGGAACGCCTGCTGGCTGCCCCATGTTGCTTTGTTACAGCACCCTTCTAGGACCACTCACTCCCTACAGCTTTTATTCTGGGGAATGGTACAGAGTGGCTCTTGTACTGTTGTGTTCTCTGTCGTAGTGACCATCCCTTAGGTTTTCATCCAGGTCCCACTGGTCAGCTGTGGCAGCTACAGCCTCTGGAGAGGCTTGCTTTTCTCCTGCTGGTCACCAAGGCTTGAAGTACGTGAAGGAGCCTGGAGTATATATGGTGGTTTATACCAGGGTGATGCGTGTGTGAGACTGGGCTTGGTATGGTAGTCATAGTATTTCACCAGGAGCTTAATACGAAATGACCACAAAGATCCTTTTGTGTGAAATGCCAAAGGTCTGGTTCTTTTTATTTTAGAGAAGTAACTCGGAAGGCTGCTGGTTTCTATAAGCTATCGGTGGCCATGTTGGCATTCCATGCCAGGTCCCCTGTCTTCAACCCTAACGCTGCTTGCTCCACTCTACAGTGGAAACTACCCAGGAACAGGAAGAAGGAAATTGATTTCTTACTTTCCAAAAGTGCATCCTGGGAAGTGTTAGGAGCAGGGAGAGTACAGCTCATTTAATATAAGCCTTGGCTCTGTCTGCTTTTGAGGCTTTGTTATTCTGAAACAGACGAGAACTCGGGAGCCTTGACGGCGTAAGGCAGATTTCTTTGGAAGACGCTCTCTGCAGTCAAGAGATTGATGTTGCCTACATTTGCAGTGAGAGTTCCAGCCATGAAGACTATATAAGGTAGGTTTCTTGATGCAAGTAGGCTTTGCCTACAAGTGGAGAGAAGACTGAGCAAGCTAAACCTATGCAAATGGGGCTTAATGGTCAACACAGGAAATTCTGGTTGTCCTGTGACCTTTAAAAATTACAGTCAGGAGCCAGGCATGGTGGCAGTCGCCTTTAGTCCCAGCACTTGGGAGGCAGAGGCAGGCGGATCACTATGAGTTCAAGGCCAGCCTGCTCTACAAAGCAAGAAGCCTACACAGAGAAACCCTGTCTCGAAAAACCAAAAAAAAAAGTCAAGAAACCGGGTGTGGTGGTGCACGCCTTTAATCCCAGCACTCAGGAGGCAGAGGTAGGCGGATCGATGTGCGTTCTTGGCCAGCCTGGTCTACATAGTGAATTCTAGGACAGCTAAGACTAGTGAAACCATCTCCATAAAAAGGAGGGGAGCAGGGGATGAAATAAACCCCTTCCATCCCAAGTTGCTTTTGGTCATAGTGCTTCTCAGAGTAACAGAAAGCCAACTAGAGTTTGGATGTTGATGAATTGATTTTATAACTGGAAAAATGCGGTGTAGATCACTGTTTTGCAGGGCTCTGACTCTTGGCTGTTTGCTCTGTTCACACACAGGCTCTTGTGCATTGGCAGCGCTGTGTTCTCTGTCATATGGGGCATTTGAGCATTTACTTGAAGTGTCCTTTCTCTGTATTTGTGTTTTCAAAGGCAATTTCTTCAGGCTGGCAAGCATGTCCTTGTGGAATACCCCATGACGTTGTCGTTGGCAGCGGCCCAGGACCTGTGGGAACTGGCTGCACAAAAAGGTGACGTATTCTCTGCCCCTGTGCGAGACTCTAGGGTACCGTCTTTCTGCCTTTCCAGTAAGTCGCCTTATCTGCGTTGGTGCTGAGTTCCCCATCTCCCTGCTGCCCCAGGCTGTGGGTGCAGAGGGCAGGGCATGGCTGAGAAGGGTGTGGGAGAGTTTGTGAACTCTTGGCTTTGCTATGATGAAAACTTGTCTCAAAAAACCAAAATAAAATAAAATAAACACACTGTATGCTTAGTTCTCATAAAAAGTTTTGGGGTTAGAGATCTTTGTTTACTGAGGTTGGCAACTTATGAAGAAAAGAGATTTACTTAGTTCATACCCCATACCCCATATGGCTGGAGGTTAGTCCAAGACAGCCAATGATACACAGAGAAACCCTGTCTCAAAAAATAAAAATAAAAAAGTTATGCATTGTTAAACAATGTAAGAATTATAGGCCGAGACCTGGTAGTGACGGCGCACGCCTTTAATCCCAGCACTTGGGAGGCAGAGGCAGGCCGATCTCTGTGAGTTTGAAGCCAGCCTGGTCTACAAAGTGAATCCAGGACAGCCAAGGCTACACAGAGAAACCCTGTAAAAAAAGAATTATAGGCCTCCATCTCCACCCCGCCCTGGGAATTTACTGCCCCCAGCCCACCCTACTTGGAATTTACTGCCTCAGACCCCCATTCACATAAAAGGTCACCTATTGTTAGCCTGTCACTTGATAACTAACCACCTTACTGAGTTCTGCTTCTGGAAAGGGTATTTAAACCCTCTGCTTTTATAGAACGAGGTCTTCCATCTCCTCAGAGGTTGTTGGACCCCGGCGCGTCAGCTCAATAAAATTCCTTTGCTTCTGCATTGACTCTGGACTCTGACTCTCAACTGGGCTTCCAGGAATAGACTCTGACGATCTGAGTCTAACATTAGGTCTATTTTGAGCCTGTGAGAAATTCCCACGGTGTTCCCCATGACAGTAAGTTCAGAGCTGTGCTAGCAATGTGTAGGGGTACCTTCACATCCTGGCCAGCAATTTTTTGGCCTTTTTTTTTTTTTAAAATAATAGTCATTCTAAATGGAAGAGGTGATATTTTATTGTGGGTTATATTTTCATTTCCCTAATGATAAATGTTGAGCATTTTTTTTTTCTATAGCTGCTGGTCATCTGCATGTCTTCTTTAGAGAAATTTGTATACATATTACCTATTTTTAATTTTCTAAATTTTATTATTACCATTTTCCCTGTGGGATTTTCTGTTTTTTTCTGGATATTACCCTTTACTGAATCTATATTTTACAAGTATTTTAATTTTGTATATGGTGTTTTTATTCTGTTAATTGTTATTTATAAATGTTAGTTTGCTGTCATATCACTTTAGTTGTTTATCTTTTATAGTCTATAGTTTTGTGTCTTACCTAAGAAACTTTTGCCTAATCCAGTAGTGATTTGAGTAAGAAATAGGCTCTAACGTGAGTCTAGAACAGCCAAGGCTACACAGAGAAGCCCTGTCTCAAAAAAAAAAAAAAAAAGAAAGGAAGGAAGAAAGAGGCTCTAATTTGAACGCTTGGCTCCCAGTTAGTGGCACTGTTAGGTGAGGTTTAAGAAATAAGTCTGGAACCAGGCGTGGTGGCACATGCCTGTAATCCCAGCACTTGGGAGGCAGAGGCAGGCGGATCTCTGTGAGTTCGAGACCAGCCCAGTCTATAATGCTAGTCCAGAATAGCCAGGGATACACAGTGAAACCCTGTCTCAAAAAACAAAAAACAAACAAACAAAAAAGAATAAGTCTGGAAGTCTGAGATTATACAGCTGTGTCCGTTTCCAGTTCTCCCTCTCCCCTCTGTGCTTTGTGATTTTGATTAAAGGGTGCTTCACTGCACTTCCTGCTTCCCTGCTGCCTGCTGCTGTCCCTGCTGCCTGCTGCTGTCCCTGCTCCCTGCTGCTTGGTGCTGTCCCTGCTGCCATGCCTCCTACCTGCTGCCTGCTGCCATGCCTCCTGCCTGTCTCTGTGCCTCCTACCTGCTGCCTCCTGCCTCCTGCCTGTCTCTGTGCCTCCTGCCTGCTGCCTGTCTCTGTGCTTCCTACCTGCTGCCTGTCTCTGTGCCTCCTACCTGCTACCATGCCTCCTATTCTGATGAAATCTTAAACTCTTGCTAAGTTGTTTCTGCGGATGGTTTTTTATCACAGCAACAGAGCCAGTGTTCTCAAGAATCTACCATATGTTTTCATATCCAAGTATCATTTATTGAAAAAAGTGTGTGGCAGCAGTTTCTTCATGTAACATTTAAAGCACAGGAAAGTAAAAGTATAAAACTGTCGGGCTGGAGAGATGGCTCAGAGATTAAGAGCACCAGTTGTTCATCCAAAGGTCCTGAGTTTAGTTCCCAGCAATCACTTGGTGGCTCACAACCATCTATAATAAGATCTGGTGTCCTTTTCTGGCCTGCGGACATTACATGCAGGCAGAACACTGTCTACATAATAAATAAATATTTTTTAAAGTATAAAACTGTCAAAATGTAATTGATGCTTCAAAGGAAAGATTGAATAATGTAAAAAGGAAGCTATATGCATATGGGCATCATTGAAAAAAGTTTAACATTCAGGGTTCCACAAGTTAGAAACAGACCAAATAACCTGACTAGAAAAGTGCACTTTGTAGAAATTTTCATTTTTCAAAGTGGCAAACAAGTAAAACATCACCAGTTTTTAAAGAAATGCAAATGAAAACTTCAAAAGATAGCACATTCATTAGGTCGCTGTGACCACCACAGCCAGCAGAGTAAGATTAGTAGAAAGCAAGAAGGTAGTTCATGGGGAGGCAGAGGTAGGCGGATCACTGAGTTTGAGGACAGCCGGGTCTACAAAGCGAGCCCAGGACACAGGCTACACAGAGAGACCTTGTCTTGGGGGGAAAAAAAAAGTAAGTTCAGTTCAACACAACTAACTAGCCACTGCTGTTCAAACTTCAGGAGTCTGACCCTGAGTAGTTTATTTTACACATATTTAAGCGTGGCACAATTTGCTGAAAATTTTCCTGGTAATAACTAAATCTCATGTGTACAATAAAGTCTAAGATGGGACTACATCAAAACTCTTTGTAAAGTACGTGTGACATCTTCCATAAAGATAGGTTCTATAGGGGCTGGAGAGATGGCTCAGAGGTTAAGAGCACTGACTGCTCCTTCAAAGGTCCTAAGTTCAATTCCCAGAAATCACATGGTGGCTCAAAATCATCTATAATGTGATCTGATGCCCTCTTCTGACCTGCAGGTGTACATGCAGACAGACCACTGTATACATAATAAATAAATAAATAAATCTTTTTTAAAAACTTAAAAAAAATAAAAGATAGGTTCTAAGCTGGGCGGTGGTGGCGCACGCCTTTAATCCCAGCACTCGAGAGGCAGAAGACAGGTGGATTGCTGTGAGTTCAAGGCCAGCCTGATCTACAAAGCAAGTCCAGGGCAGCCAAAGCTACACAGAGAAACCCTGTCTCGGAAAAAAAAAAAATAGGCTCTATAGATTGACACTCACATGAAAGGGTCTGGACACAAAGGTCACCAGGCTGCTGACCATGTCTGCTCTCAGGTTTTTGGGCAGATAACAGGTTATGCATCCCTCCTTTGAAGGCACAACCCTGTGTGTCTAACACTCCTGGCTCCCCTGTGCTTATCTGTGAGCACAAGAACCCGCATGCCTCCCACACGCACCCTTTATTAACCTGTAAATAAGTGTGCATGAGGATGTAGAGATGTTAGGGGCCTGTCTGTGCACATGAGTGTCAGCTGGGGTGTTCAGGGTAGCGTACTGGTCTAACCTGTGCTCTGGACACTGCTGGCATGCTGTATCTTATTCCAGAGGAAGAATGACACAACCTCCAGTCACCCAGCTGGCTGTGCACACTGAATAATGGCCCCCTGCTACTCTATTTTGTCATGATAGGGAAAGTCCTGCATGAGGAGCATGTGGAACTCCTGATGGAAGAATTTGCATTCCTGAAAAAAGAAGTGATGGGGAAAGAGCTGCTGCAAGGGTGCCTCCACTTCACAGGTCAGTGTGAGGCAGGGTTGCTGGTTCCAGGTGATGCCAAGCCCCACCATCTTCTGTACTGACACCTCTGGCAGCAGAAGCCATCCGGTTAGAGTTGTCACCTGCGCAGTCTCAGGGGCTCTGCCCAGGTGAGCTGGATAGATGTCATCTGCTTCAGTCCCCAAAATGAGGGAAAGTCAGTAATCTATTGCAACTGAAATCAGGAAGCAATTGAAGACACCCATGTGCTTACCTGAAAGGAGCATATACTGAAATGCCTCTGCAGTAACTGAACACGCCATTTATGTCCAAAGAGATTCAAGAGTCTGGAGAGACAGCTCAGAGGTTAAGAGCCACTCACTGGCTCAGGTTTGATTCCCAGCATCCACATGGTGATTTGCAACTGTCTAGAACTCCACTCCCAGATTTTTTTTTTTTTTGGTTTTTTGGTTTTTTTGAGGCAGGGTTTCTCTGTGTAACCCTGACTGCCCTGGACTTGCTTTGTAGACCAGGCTGTCCTCGAACTCACCGCGATCCGCCTGCTTCTGCCTCCCAAGTGATGAGATTAAAGGCGTGCTCCACCATGCTCGGCTCATTATCTATTTTTAATAAATATTATTTTTATCTAAATTGTCTTTAGAGAACTTCATACAAGACTAATAAAAACAGCTTAGCAAGGTGGCGCATGCGTTTAATCCCAGCACTCGGGGAAGCAGAGGCAGGTGGGTCTTGGTGAGTTTGAAGCCAACCCAGTCTACAAATTGAGTTCAGGACAACCAAAGCTGCTGCTGCTGCTGTTGTCATCATCATCATCATCACCACTCCCAGCACTCGGGAGGCAGAGGCAGGAGGATCGCTGTGAGTTTGAGGCCAGCCTGGTCTACAAAAATGAGTCCAGGATAGCCAGGACTGTTACACAGAGAAACTCTGTCTTGAAAAACCACACACACACACACACACACACACACACACACACACACACACACACACACACACACACACACACACACACCAAAGACAAAGCAACAAACTTAAAATATCTCTGGCTGTTTTAACTCCTATTGCTAATTTGTCTTATTTTACTAACAACATTGGGTACAAATTTTAAATTTTTAATTAAAATACTATTTTTTCTCAAAAAAACATTTTCCCTTTACACCTTGCTTTTCATCGTTTCATTGATCACGGTACATACATGTGCCATGAGGCAGGGTGTCCTCTCGATCACTAAGCCGTGCCCCTTCACCAACCTCCCGGGCATGACCTCTGTGAGACAGTTCCTTTTCCCAGCCCTCTTAGATTTGTGTTTTCTTGCAGCTAGCCCACTGGAAGAAGAGAAATTTGGCTTCCCTGCATTCAGTGGCATTTCTCGCCTGACCTGGCTGGTCTGCCTCTTTGGGGAGCTTTCTCTTATTTCTGCCACGTTAGAAGAACAAAAAGAAGATCAGTATCTGAAAATGACGGTGCAGCTCCAGACTCAGAACAAGGGGTGAGTTGTGAGGGGCAGTAAAGGGGGGACTTCTTAATGCCCTCTGGCTGTCCTGGACTCACTCTGTAGACCAGGCTGGCCTTGGACTCACAGAGATCAGCCCACCTCCGCCTCCTGAGTGCTGGGATTAAAGGTGTGTGCCACACGCCGGGCTTTATCTATTTATCTTAGAGACAGGGTAACACCGTGTTGTCCAGGCTAATCCCAAAATTCTAGGCTCAAGCAGTCCTTGTATCTCAGCCCCTTTTATACTAGGATACACATGAGCGTGTGCCATTGCTGCCATTGCATATTTTTAGCTATGAGGCAATTAAGAGTTTGAGGCCAGCCTAGTCTACAAACTGAGTCCAGGACAGTCAAGGCTACACAGAGAAACCCTGTCTCGGAAAAAAAAAAAAAAAGCAATTAAGGAGCAAGAACCATATTGGTATTTTGAGGTGCCTCAAACCTTCACACTCTGTTAAACACTGTTATTTGGATGGATATATGAAGTTGTCTTAAGTAGATAGAACTGTTTGGAATTACTCCAATTTATTTTATCCAGAATTAAAGTAAAAATAATGATTATGTAGCCCAGGCTGGCCTTCAACATACTGTATAGATTATATAGCCCACCTCAAACACAAGTTCATACTTCAGCTAGAATTACCAACATGCCAAGATTGTTCTGTGAACTTTGCAAACTATGCATGGGGACTAATTTTTGGATAAAATTTGATTAGCTTTTTGTTACTTTTGAATATTCAATGATGTATTTGCTTGAGATCACAATCAACTTAGGCAGAGATCTCTGTTTTCCATGGCCAGGTATCATAGCTCTGCTAAGTAAATGAGAGGGAGGGAGGGAGGGAGGGAGGGAGGAGGAAGAAAGAAGCAACACAGGTGAAGCAGCGTTTTGGAGAGGCTGGGTCTGTGTCATGACAAAGAGGTGAGGTTACAGCGGAGCTTTGCTAACAAGAGGGCTTTTGCTATCGTGTATTCTTTTCTTTGAGAATCCAGTGAAATAACTTGAAAATTCACACACAAGATAACAGCAGTTTGCAGTTTTCCTGGCTTCTGGTTGCCTTTCTTCCCTATCTGGATTTCCTTAAAGCACCCCATAATATTCAGGGTGCAAAGCAGTGTTTACACAGACGTTACCTAATGGCAAATAAGTACCTGGCTATAGCAGTGTTGGAAACAATCAGGGTGCCACTGAGCCGCCACAGTGAGCCAGCCTTTCAGGAAGATGGGACCTGTCACATGAAGTCAGATGTGAGCACCCATCTGCTTTCCTGTGTGGTTCTTTTGGGGGGGGCATGGCATGTGTGTGACAGGCATGTGTTCATATGTGTTTGCACATGTGCACATGCATGTGGATGCTGGAGGTTGATGTTGAGTGTTATCTTCTTCCTTGACCAGTCTCCACTTTATTGACCGAGGCAGAATCTTTCACTGAATCCAAACTTGCATATTCTGAGTAGCCAGGCAGCTTTCCAGGGCTCCTGCATCTGCCTCCTCAGCTCTGGAATTACAAGCAGGCCTCTATGCCAGCACACTTTCATGTGGGAGCTGAGGCTATCAGCTCTGGTGCTTGTACCACAAGACTGCATGTCCTTACCATCTGCCTGCTCTGTCCAGTGAGGTTTTTAACATGAGGATTTTTTTTTTTTTTTTTTTTTTTTTTTGTCTTTCAGACTGTTGTCATGGATTGAAGAGAAAGGGCCCGACTTAAAAAGAAACAGATACTTAAGCTTCCAATTCAAATCTGGGACCCTGGAGAATGTGCCAAATGCAGGAGTCAATAAGAAAATTTTTCTGAAGGATCAGGACATATTTGTCCAGAAGCTCTTGGGCCAGGTCTCTGCGGAGGACCTGGCTGCTGAGAAGCAGCGCATCATCCACTGTTTGGGACTGGCTGACAGCATCCAGAAGCTCTGCCACCCCAGCATCAGGGGGAAGCTTCAGTACCCCTGAAAATGGGCCAGGGTTTTATCAACAGTTCACTGTTAGCTCTTAGAATTAAATATGTTGGATAAACAGAAGAAGTGTAGTAGTGTGAGCTGTGTTGGGGTAATATTTGGTGCTAGAGCCATCCTGTGGGAAGAAGAAAAGAACCTTCTGAGGTCAGGGTTTATATTAGTTTCATCTTTCTTCCTAGTAGCAGCCCTGTGAGCTGGATGTAGCCAGTACAGTATTCATTCTTGTGGAAAAGCTAGCTTGAAATCATGCAGGCAGGGGGGAAAATGTAGATTTGAAGGTCTGTCCATGTTCCGAACCACTTACCTTAAGCTGCATTCTGTCCTTTAGGAAATGTGACTGTCCCTCGGTCACAGGGTCACCACTGGTTGCTGGTAATCCTATCTTACTGACCAGTGGGTAACTTGTGGGTTAGTCACGGGAAGGGTGTCAGCAATAGTAAGTGACAAGGATGTGAATAAAACCCCTGTGCACTGCTGGTGGAAAACCACTTGCGTTTGTAGGAAGTAAGTTCGGGGTAGAGATGGGCAATGACGTAGCCTAGAGCAAGCCTGGTAACAGCGCTGTGGCAGCTGGGCCTACAGGAGGAAATCCCAGAGAGGGAAATAGGACTTGGTGTGCTGGGAGGAATTATAAACCATAGAGGGGACAGATAGAGCACCGTGGTCCTGAGATTTATTACTTAACATAGTAATAGCTTGCTGAGTTCTTCAGTCCACGATAAGCACTTAGAAGGCCATGGGAAAGAGGTGACAGTTTGCCAGGCGTGGGTGGCGCATGCCTTTAGTCCCAGAACTTAGGAGGCAGAGGCAGATGGGTCCCTGTGAGTTCAAGGCTAGCCTGGTCTACAAAGTGAGTCCAGGACAGCCAAGGCTGTTAACATAGAAACCCTGTCTCAAGAAAAGAGAGGGAGACAGACAGACAGACAGAGACAGAGAATGGGTTTCATTGCAACATTTCATACTTGTGGGTCATAGACTCTGTTCACCAGAGACACAGAGCTCTGCTTCCTGCTTGGGGTGGAGCCTGCTACCTGCCTTTCTGGCTTTTTCGAGACAGAGTTTCTCTGTATAACCTTGGCTGTCCTGGACTCACTTTGTAGACCAGGCTGGTCTCGAACTCACAGTGATCCGCCTACCTCTGCCTCCTGAGTGCTGGGATTAGAGGCGTGCACCACCACATCCAGCCCTGCTGCCTTTCTTAAATTTGCAGGAGCTTTGATTCCTTGAGGCTTTCCTTTGCTGAATACGCTTTCCTTTGCTTCAGGAGGTCCCTCAGGCCTTTCTTTTTATTGGTGAGGCTTAGCTGGGTGGAGATTCTTACAGAGGCCACCGTTTTCTTTATTCCGTTCCACATCGGGCCTTTCTATAAACTTCTCATCTCTCTGAGCACAGCATTATATTGGTGTCCTGGTGTCCTCTTTCTCCTCAAATTGTGCATTGTTCTGTATACAAATATAACATGAAAGCAGAGAACTACTTGGGGGGGGGGGGCAGAAGACTACTAGGGGAGGCTAGAGCAGTTGTTCCAACCTTCCTAACGCTGTGACCCTTAATACAGTTCAGGTTGTGGCGACCCCCAACCAGTTATTCCATTGCTACTTCATAACTGTAATCTCGCTAGTTATAAATCGTAATACAAATATCCGATATGCAACCCCAAAGGAGTTGGGAACCCTGGGGTAGTGGACCAAGGCAGATTAATAGGGAGGGGGAGAAAAAGGACCCTGGTCTCATCACACATTTATTTTTTTTAAAGATTTATTTATTATGTATACAGTGCTCTGCCTGCATGACAGAAGGGGGCATTAAATCACATTATAGATGGTTGTGAGCCACCATGTGGTTGCTGGGAATTGAACTCAGGACCTTTAGAAGAACAGCCAGTGCTCTTAACCTCTGAGCCATCTCTCTAGCCCCCCACACTTTTAAATTTATCAGTGAATTATATCCAGTATACCCCATTGTAAAATGTGCAAAAATGTCTTGAGTGAAAAGGAACTGTAAACAGAGAAAACATAAGGTGTCCTGCTAGAGAGAAGCAATGAGCTGAGGAAAACTTGGCCAGTCCCAGGGAGACACTAAAAGCTGAGCGGGGATCGGACCCTCCTGGTGTGGCAGATACTCCACCCACAGCCCAGGGCCTGCCTGACTGTTCACGGGCTCTGAAACCTTCCCGTGAGGCAGAGGAGCAGGGGCTATTCTGAATGTAATTCCCTTGTAGTGAGAGGGAGGCTCACAGGACTCAGGAAGCCTGACTCACAAGGCCACACAAGCAGGACAGCTGCTAGAGACTGATGAAGCTGCCTGCGAGCTAGCTGAAGGCAGGAGCACCAGGGATGCAGCCTGTAAGCTGTCACCATGGTCCCATAACCTGATACGGGCTGCTTCATCACGTTAGACCAGTGGAATCCTTTGTCTGACATTAGGACCTGATGAGGAAGTCACACAGAGGAGGACTGTGTTTTGTTTGGGCTGAAAGCAAGTTATAAGGAGTAATTACGTGCTGCCTTGGGTAGTGGCGGGACTCGGCACAATGCAAGCAACCTTGATGCCTATCTCTCTGAGGTAGGAGAAGGCATTTTATTTCCTGAAGTGAGAACTCTGGGGGGGCTGGATGAGTGGCCCTTGGCCCTGCAGTGTGGACATAGAAGACAGGAAGGAGGCCATTGCAGTCACCCAGGGCAGATGATTAGGCATCTGAACTTTGCTGCTGACTGGAATGGAGAGATGGAGCGTGTGTGAGGAGGGAGTCACTGTAAAGCCTGTGACTACAGCAGCACAGTGGCTCCAAGAAATTCAGGATGCAAACTACAAGGCTCAACTGAAACAACCATTCCCCTTCTGTGTCCTGTCGCTCTGCTAACTTGGTGTGCTCCTAACAGTGGGGCCTGGGCTGGATGGAGTCGTGCACAGAAGGGCAAGAACATGTCTATGATCTGTGCTGCCACCCCATCCACAGAATCCATAGTGCTTATACACAGACCTGATCCCCAACAGCCAGTCCCCTCCTCTTGCTCATGTGGATCCCCAGCCTTGAAGGACAGCTGAGGGGATAACCAGGTGCTGATTCTGCACTCAGACGACTGTGCCAGGATAGTTTTATTACTGAGTATTATATACATTTATATGTTTACAGTTGATGAATTTTATGTACATGGATCAGGGAATTCCTTACAGGCAGTAAGAGCCTACTGAGAAACTGTCCTCTATAGCAATACAGAGCAGAAAGTAGATTCTTTTAGTGACCAGAAGCACACGGATATAACGAACAGACTCTTTCGACTCCAGACTAGTAAGCTCCC
Source organism: Acomys russatus (assembly GCF_903995435.1). NCBI lineage: Eukaryota > Metazoa > Chordata > Mammalia > Rodentia > Muridae > Acomys > Acomys russatus. Next base: position 63,175,031 of record NC_067140.1, read on the forward strand.
TCTCCAAGGTGGATGGTTTCCCACGTGAAAACTTGCGTCAGCATGGGGCTTCTGAGTGTGGCATCCAGACCGAGGTGGCAAGAGGGGAGAGCAACAGCACCGTGGTAGGTGGCCATAGCCACCCAGCCCCTCTCCGTCGCCACCAGAAAGCAGTGGGCCTCCTGCAGATGTCTCAGCGGACTCAGTTTCCTTGCATCACAAGAACATCAGAAAGATCCTCTGTGCCTTCTAGCTTCAGGTTCTGAGGGAAGATAAGAGACAGGGGGCTTTGATAGACTGAGACAAATTTTAGTTAAGGAGACAAGGTGACTACAGAGCACGAGGTCTGTTCATCATTAAAAGGAAAAGCATCATCTCAGCAAAATTTGTACAAAGCTGCTTCTCAGGCCTTGCCAAGGGCAGGGAAAAAGCAGGGAGCTTTCTCTGCCTCTGCTTCAGTTAACACAGCTCCCAGAGAAGGCGAAGAGCCAGGCCATCTGTCCAAGGGAGCTGAGAGACGCAGAGGGAGGCCATGAAGAGATCTGACCCACATGACTAACCTGCCTAAACTGGCTCCTCCACAGGTCTATAACCCACCCCCACCTGTTACGTCCCTGACAGCTGCCCTCTCCCACCTGTGCTCTGGCTGGGCCCTAGCTCTCTCTCATCTTAACTGCAGGCAGCTGTTTCCCTTAGTGCTAGCTGTCAAGCCTTTGTCTTTCTCCCTCACCCTCCCCTGCCTCAGAGGTGCAGTGGTGAGAAATGTTGGTGCTCGGCATCCACTCCACCCTCTTCCCTAACAAACTTTCCTGGTACTCTGCAGCTCACATTCTAGAAGCTGTTGAGAGGATGGAGACTGAGCTCAGTGGTACAACATGCGCAGAACACATGAAATATAAGGCCCTAAGTCTGATCTCTGGGGGAGGGGGGACACGTGGTCGTTGCAGTTAGCCAATCAGTTCCATGCTGCTGGCTAAGGAAGCAGAGAAAGAGAGAAGCACACCCACCCCTGGGCCCTCAGCCCACCACACAACGTCTCTGAGGGAGGTCACTAGCCACAGTGATGGATGAATAGGGTCCACATGGGAGTGACTGAAGGGCAAAGGTGAAGGTCAGGGGTGAAGTATCTGGGGAATGTTTTCCTTGGGGTGCTGAGCTCTGAGTCACCACAGAACTCTGATCTTAGGAAATGCCAAAATGGTCCTAGTCCAATCCCGTACTCGGCCAGACAGGGCATGCGCTATGGCCATCTTGCATTCTTCAGATATCAAGGCCTCTACAGGGGAGACTCGGTCACAGCAAGAGGGAATCAAGCCTCTGGAAGCTGTGCCATCACTGAGGAAGGGGGTGGGGGCAGAGCTGCCAGAGCAGAGACATCAGTGAGCCACACTCCTACTACAAATAGGACTCAACAGCTGCTGCCCAGACTTCTTGTCAAGCAGATTACAGTCCCCCAGTTAGCCATTCAGCTTTTCTTAGTTTTCCTTCAGGTTGTTGGCGTCTGACGTCAGATGCCTCAGCTTATATCAGAAACCACCAGCAACACTTCACTGCATAGCCACAATAGGTGCTGTGTACCCGCCACCCTCGCCCATGGGCTTTTTATTTCAAGATCTTATTTATTTATTATTTATTTATTTATTGTATATGAGTACTTAGCTCCAGAAGAGCACATTAGATCACATTATAGATGGTTGTGAGTCACCATGTGGTTGCTGTGAATTGAACCCAGACCCTCTGAAGAGGAGTATGTGCTCACTAATATAGTGACCCTTGGAAGATCCGCTATAAAAGCTCCAGTAAGCTGACAGAAGTTTGATAGGGTCAAACACCCCGTACTTACTCAGACGACCTACCTTTTCATTGGCTAAATGCAGGAGACACGCAAAAGCCAGGGGTATGGAGAGATTCTGAGCCATGAGTGGGGGCAACCTGAAAAGAAAGGGGCAAACGCTGAGTAGCTCATGCAGCTCAGAGAACAGGGCTCTCCATCAAGTATGAAATCACACACACACACACACACACACAACTAAAAACTACTCAGCAACAAAGGATGCTCAAGGCTTTATAGCAGATGCATTGCAAGCAGGTTTTTCCAGTTTGTATATGGAAACACAATGTTTCCTAGACTGTTCCAGCCACTCGAACAGAGAAGTTTTCACAGCTTATCCATGCATACGACAGATAGCAGCTCCTTCAGATATTTACATAAAACAAGCCATGGGCAGTGGTCCTGTCATGCTAAAAGCCCCACCAAGAAGTTAGCCAGGGCTAGGAGGGACAGCGCACCCCAGCCTTCTCTCTGTCGGCACACACCTCTTCTGTAGGTCCTTTGTGAGCCCACTGAGTTTCCTCTCATCAGCCACTTCCTCGGCAGCACCTTCGTTTCCACTGTCACTGTGGTTTGCCTAACCAAAAAAGCATATTTATGGATTGAACACCTAAGTTCATGTTTGAAACAACAGAAACTTAGAAAACTTAGAAAATCCCGTAAGGAAAAGTGAAGCAAAGACAAACCCTTGGCTATCCCTGGAAGACCCTAAGGTGTCCTAGTTTGGTCCCCACATGGAATTTTTGTCTCTGTGTAGTCCTGTCTGTCCTGGGACTATGTAAACTATGTCGGCCTCAAACTCCCAGAAGCCCACCTGCCTTTGGGTGAGCTGCCATGCCTGGCTGATGTGCTGGCACTTTAAAGAGAGGTAACCAGGCCACTCAGCTGTGACTGTGGACCGTGGAGCACGTGTTTTGTTCTTCCTGTCATATCCCAGCCACGATACAGGGATGGACCCTACTTGGTGCTTCTGTAAGATACAAGGCCAAAGCCACGGTGGCCACGCACTACAGACCAAAACCTAAACCTTAGCCCTGCTAAGTGCCTTTCCCCGCTGTCTGTCACAGTACACACGCTGACTAATACAGCGACTGAGTCTTTCTCTGATATATCCAAGACCATGTAGCTCAGGGTCCTGAATGATTGATTTCACTGCTCAGCCAGCAGAATGTGTAAGAGAGAGTGTGTGGAGTGTGTAGCACCCGATGGGTCTGAACTGTCAGTCAGGGCTCGCCCTGCCCCAGCAGCATGGCCATCTTTCCAGTGTTCTTGTAGAGAATGAACATCTCAAATTAGAACATCAGCTCAAAGATTTAAACACTTTGCCCCACTTGTAAGGTAGTCATAATTTACTTTGCAAAAGGTTGTATTTTAACTGAAGTTGCTATTGGGTAAGAACTCCAAACGCTCATCAATACTGGAAAGCATTCAGTTGCTAAGGCAGCATAAAGACGCTTCCATTTGCACATCTTCATCACCAGTAAGGTGAAACAATGGCTTGCCATGTGCATCAGCTCTCATGTACCTGCCTGCTCCTCGGCTAGGACGATTTCTTTTTCAGAGCAATGATGACTTTTTTTTTTTTTTTTTTTTGGTTTTGTTTTGTTTTGTTTTTCGAGACAGGGTTTCTCTGTGTAACCTTGACTGTCCTAGACTCGCTTTGTAGACCAGGCTGGCCTCGAACTCACAGAGATACTGCTGCCTCTGCCTCCCGAGTGCTGGGATTAAAGGCGTGTGCCACCATGCCCGGCCTATGATAACTGTTTTAAACTTTGCATCTCCCTACTTTGGGGCCATGGACCACATTGAGGGATCATGAGCTGTAGACATCAGCTCTCCCCTCCTGCACACGGGGACCTAAAGACCACGAGTGCTGTCACCTACCTCTGTGACAACATCCTTTCTAGAAAACTCTGTCAGCAGATTCCACATGTTCTGTTTCAGCTTCTTCATGTCCATCTTTTTGGCAGTCTTGGCATAATGGATTTCTATTTTATTCACCTGAAATAGGTGTAAGGAAGCAAAATTAGGCAGAAGAAAAACATTCACTATCAATTTACTATAAAAACAAAAGACTGGAATGAAAAGTTGGAAACCAAGAAGGAATCTAGGCCAGGCATAGAGGCACAGCCCTCGGAGGCAGAGGCAATTGAATCTCTGTGAGTTCGACACCAGCCTGATCTACATAGTGAGTTCCAGGACAGACAGAGCCACAAAATGTAACCTGTCTCCAAAAAAACAAAAACAGGAATCCGGTTTCAGCTATGAAGTTATTTAGAGCTCTCTTTTGGCATACACAGAGTCCCTCACAAAAAAAAAAACAAAAAAAAAAAACAACAAAAAAAAAAACCTCATTTCTTTTTATTTTTACTTTTAGGATTTTGCTGTTTGGTGGGTTTTTAAGACAGGGTCTCATATAGTCAAGTCTGCCCTGGACGTACCATATCTTAAACTTCCAAACCTCTTCCCTCTAAGCTGTAGCACCAGATGACAGTGTGTAATTACAGATTATCACCATGCCCACTTTTAATAAGCCAGAATCTAAGGAGCCAGTGCAGGGGATTGAACCCAGGGCAAACACTCTACCAACAAGGCTACCTTCCCAGACGCTAACTTCTTTTAATCCGAAGCAATGAACATTAAGAACTCCAGTGCACTAGGTAGCACTTGGTACAGGACATACAGATGTTTAACACATAAACTGAACTGAATGAATCTGGCCAAGGTCTTTCAGAGGCACACAGCTCTGCTCTCTGCTGCAGCCTTCATTCATGCACTCTATTGGCGTGATCAGTCCACTCCTACTTGTGCTGTGGGTTTGATTCTCAGCAGTCCCAACATCAATAAGTTAGTAAAATAAGGTCTTTGGAAAGATATCAGTTCCACATGTACCTAACCAGTTTAGACAGCTCAACCCTGTCTAAAAATTCAGAGCAACAGGTTAAGATGGAAAAGGAAAACAGGCGGCACGTAGGCCGGTGGGCCTCATGTGACAGGCACTAGACAGCCGGGAAACCATGTCATTCCTTGCTGTCTCTTCCTTACCTTCTGAGGCTCAGCCACCAAGTTCAACTCTCCATAAGTTGTGATATCTGCTCCTTGGCTTTCAGGAAATCTGCGGCCGTCCTCCTGTGCCATCTTCGGTGTATGGCAAGGATCAGCCTCGAGGTCAAGAGTCCCAAGTGGTCCCGCTAATAAGTCATCTGACTCCTCATAATCACTGTCAGCTGCCTGAGCAAGGAAACCAGTCTTCAGTTGGCAGACACTGTCAATGGACCTTGGAGGGCACCAGAAAGATTCCACACACCAAGCAGGCAGAGACCGCCTCAGAGTCCCGCCAAGGATGCCTGCTCACTTCACTTCTTCCCGCTTCACATAAACCCTACTACAGACAGAGATCTGTTATCAGCCTGAGGCCTCTGAGGCATGGCTTTAAAGGAGTGCAATGACCACAGAGGCCAGTGTCCCTTCCACTGCGCAGCCAGAAGAATATCTCATCTTATGGAAAGCATTCCCGAAACAGGGAAGCACAGCCTGCATCCCTCAGCCAACAAGAGCATAAAGCAGGGGCTGGGCACGCAGCCCAGTAGTAGAGCGCGCATGCGCACGCCCGCACACACACCGTGTGAGGTACAGGGTTCCATCCTTACCACCCAAAAACAGTTGGGGAAACCCCAGGCACTATCTAAGTTGGTAGCAGGAGCCATTGCTCCCTTATATATTTTGGACATAGGGTCTCATGCATCCCAGGATGACCTTAAACTTGCCTTTATCAAAGGATGGCTGGAACTCCTGAGCCTCCTCCTTCCACCTCACCTCCTGAGTGTTAGGATCACAGGTATGCCCTACCACACCCAGTGTGATGGTTAGAATAAAAATGAAACCCCCCACCACCACCGCATAGGCTGATAGGGAGCAGCACTATTAGGAGGAAGTGTGTCACTGGGGTGGCCTGTGAGATTTGAGGCTTACGCCAGGCCATGTCCTCTCATCTCACTGCTGCCTGCCATGCAGATGTGAACCTCTCAGTTACTCCTCCAGCACCGTGTCTGCCTGCACACCTCAGTGCTTTCCACCGTGACAATGGACTAAAGCTCTGAACTGTAAGCCAGCCCCAGTTAAATGTGTTCCTTTATAAGAGTTGCCATGGTCATGGTGTCTCTTCACAGCCACAGAAACTCTAGGACACCCAGTTTATATGATGCTGGGGATCAAATCCACGGCTTCGTTCATGCTGGTCTACAGTCCTAGCCTACAGAAAGTCATTCTCAGAACCAAGCCCCAAGTGAGCAGATCAGAGCTGTGACACAGGTAGTAGGGCAGAGCTCTGCACAGGTCCACTGGCTGGTCCTTACAGGTGCTGAAGATGGAGACGCATCAGCCAGAAAGTCAGACTAGGTCTTCACTAAATCACAACAGTCTGTCTCCCCAGTAAGGAAAAACACAGAATGAACGACCGTCCAGTGCTCTCTCCTCCCCGCATGCATGGTCACAGGAGGCTGCTGTCCGCCTCCCCATCACTTCTCCTTGCTGTTTCTTCAGAACACTCACAATGAGAAACAGAAATTATTCGGTACCAACCAAGGTCTGGAGCTTGTACAATTCCTCCTCAGAGATACTGCCAGACTTCTTGGCCCCACTAGACCACACCACTTTCACATGCCTATGTGTTTTGTGTCTCAGCCATGAACAGGAGGTGTAGTTCTATTCCTTTGAAATCTCACAGTAGCCAAGATTAGTGCTGTGTTGTGTAGGCCAAAGCTTCCGTCCATGTGTGCACGCATTAGCGGAGCATGCCCACTGCTTCCTGCACCCAGAGTATGAGTTGCTGAACTCCATCCTCGGCACTGTTCACTGGTCTGTCTGAGACCAGGGAAGAGACCATCCTGCACTGGGAGGAGCAAGAGCTCTTCTCCCCTTACCTGAAGCCCAGGGCAGAAGTTGGAAGTGTCATTAGGGTTGTTGTAATCATAGTCTTCAACATCCTCATAGTGCTCAGTCTTTGCCTTCTGTTCCTGGCCCATCTTAAGTAACTAGAATAAAGGGGAGGATGCAAAAAAGACATTTCTAAAAAAGCAGCTGTTGGACCAGGTTGGGGCTCCCAAGCTTGTTTCCTATGCTCAGGCCCATTCTAGAATGTCATGTCTCCACAGCCAGGGTCCTAACAGGCTACAAAGGCTAACCTAGTCACCCCTGCACAGAACACCACAAGGTACAGGACACAGAGTCTCTACTCACCGCCCCCCCCCCCCCCCCACCAACAAAAACACTTTCTCCTCTGATCTGCAACTGCATCTTCTGTGGGTTTATTTAAATACAAAAGCGGACCACCTGCCTACAGCTTTCTGAAGAAATTCAACTTGTACTTGAACAACCCTGCTAAGAACTCATTTCCATATCTTAGAGGTAGCTACTGGGGCCTGGGGCCTGGGAGAGGACTCAATACAGGGCCAGCCTTGCAAGCACAAGGCGTAAGTCTGGATCTCCAACACCCACGTAAAAGAGCAGGTGTGGTTGCCCACATCGACCCTAGTTCAGGAATGCCAAGAGATGGATCCCAGAGCTCTGCTGGCCAGCCAGGTGGGCCGACTGGGGGTACAGGGGGCCATGAGAGGCTCTCCCAGAAGGTAACGCAAAGCCAGTAGGGTGGCTCAGTGGGAAAGCTGCTTGCCACCAAGCCTGACAACCTACATTCAGTCCCCAGGCCCAATATAGAAGACTGACTCCTCAAAGTTGTCCTCTGACCTCCACACACACACTGTGGTACACCCATGCATGTTCCTACACAGTACACACAAGGAAGACACAAGGAAGTACACATGCATTAGCACACACACAAATAAAAAATAAAGGCAGCTGTCCCTTGCTAGGGCAACCACTGCCCACTACACAGAAAAGAAAGAAGCATCCAGAGCTTTCACCCAACTACACCTGAGCTCCCATTCAGCCTTCCACGGGCTCACACTGTGCCTCCCTTTGGCTCTCTGTGATTCCTCCTTGCCTGACTCCTTTCCTCCTCCGAGGTACTGCCCAACAGCGACATGACAAGCCACCTGACCCACACAGGCCATCAGCAGGCCCTGCAGCAGCTTACAAGAAAAGAGGCATCGTCTCACCCTTAGGCCTGGTTTGAGGTAAAGCTGGACCAGAGTATCAATTTCATAGTGGAAATCTGTGGGAAGAGTAGTGGCTTTCCAATTCTGGTTCTCCAAAGTGACCTTGGACAGAATGGTAGCAGCCTATACATTAAAAAAAAAAAGCGCTATTAGTAACAACGATGCATGTATACCATTTTAAGGAACTTAGGAAGGGTTTGGACGTTACTCAGTGACTTGCAGTTCTCTGGTCTGTATAATGAAGTGACTGCACTAGGCATAAGAATAGATGCTCATAGGGCTGAGGCGGGCATACTGTCATGAGTTCAAGGTCGGCCTGGGCTATAGAGGGCAGGAGTCTAAGCCACATGGTGTCACCCTGTCTAAAGCTCTCTAAACCCGCCTGTCCCTGCCACTGACTTTGAGACTGTTTCTCAACAGTCCTTCAGGAAATGAGGGAGAGAAAAGACAACTTGTTTACCAACTAGAGTTATAGGTGGGCAGGGCGCACATTTGGGGAAATCAGGAGGAGAAAGCAGACACATAAGGCCAGCCTCAGCTATACAGCAAGTTTGAGGACAGCCTGTGCTACATGAGACCCTATCTCTAAAACAAACAAACAAAAAATAAAATATACAATAAATTTCTGCTTGTTTCTTTTGTTGTAGGCTCTCTCTATGTAGCCCCAGCTGGTCAGGAAGTCAGTGACCTACCTGCCTCTGCCTCCTGCATGCTGAGATTAAAGCATGTACCATGACATCAGGCTGTACAGTGATTTTTGAAAAGCCTGCCTGAAAGGGCCAGAGGAGTGCTGGGTAATCTAAAAAGGCACGAATGTCTTGCACAAACCTTTGTTTTCTGAAAATATGCATCAAAATCAATATCATCATCAAAATTAATTTCAAAAGGTTTCTTTGCACTCTTCTTTCTGTTCTCCACCTGGGTAGTCTCTTCTGCAGAAACAGACACAGTTTATAACACTATTGACCAACATTATTCTCACCTCGTGTCTCCCAGTGGCCTGGTACAGCGTTACGGTAGCTAAGCACCACTCCAGTGGTGGAATCACACACCTTACACCCATCTAAGCCAACGCTTGTGTTGTGGCTGGCTATGCCCATCATATGCTCTGTGTTTCCTGATAGAGCTTGAGGCTGAAGGTACTTCCCTTGTGTCACTTGTGTGCTGGCACTAGGAAACAGAGGTCATGAGCCCTGCTCTCCAGACTCAAAGTCTTACTCTTCCCACTCATGACCAAAGGCTGGCTCAGCTCCCCAGCTTCAGCTCCTCCTCAGGAGATGCGAAGACCAGGGGGTCAGCAGCATCTCTTCTCTCCACAGGCCAGCAGGCAGCATGTGCTGCTCAGCACTGCCTTTCAGCCCAACCCACAAGGACTTACGCTTGGGCCGAGGCCGAAAGCGCCAGTGATCCGGGCCAGCCCACATCTTCATGGTCCGGGGACTGAAATAGGAGTATTCTCCAGGTTTCGTGGACAAAAACGAGCACATGGTTTTGATGTCTCTGTCCCCAAGAGAAATAATTTCTTCCCTGTAACACACAAAATCATCTGTCTGTATACACTGCATGGAATATACACTGTGCACCTCTAAGTGAAGAAGTTTGTGCTCCGGGTCTACAGAGCGAGTCCGGGACAGCCAAGGGTAGATATACAGAGAGACCCTGTTTTGAAAAAACAAAAGGAAGCTGATGTTATGTGCACAGGTGTTTGGCCTGCATGACTGACTGTGTACCACGTGCATGTGCCTTCTGCGGCCAGCAGAGGGCATGGGTTCCCCGGAACTGGAATTACAGGAGCTTGTGAACAGCCATGTGGCCTCTAGACCCAGAGCAGCCTAAGAATAAACCCAAGAGCCAGGCACAGTGGCACTTGCCTGTAATCCCAACACTTAGGAAGACAGAGGCAGGTCGATCTCTGTGAGTTCGAGGCCAGCCTGGTCTACAAAGCAAGTCCAGGACAGCTAAGGCTACACAGAGAAACCCTGTCTCAAACAAACAAACAAAACAAACAAAAAAAGAAACCACCAAGGTTTTACTTGTTGCGTGTTTAGTCTCATTTTCTCACTAAGTGTTCATAAGTATACTTAATGTGTGGCTGTTCCACAGGGCCTCGTAAAAACCATTCTACCCATCTGAAAGACAGGAGAACGGAAGAAAAATCAAGGACTTGTAAGTTTTAGACAGGGTCCCCACACGGCTCTGGCTAGCCTGAGACTTACTACATAGAGCAGCAAACTGCCAGCCTACACTCCCTGCACAGTGACGAGGAGGCAGGAGAGTCTTAAGTTTGAGGGCAGCCTGAGCTACAAAATGATGTTTAGTCCCAAAAAACAAGCAAAGCTGGGTACAATTCTCTGAATCTCAGACCTGGGTCTTTTCACACATATGGATTTTGCTAGGCAGTATGACAACCCTAGTTCCCATTGTCTCACCAATTAGGATCCACAGACAGGGCCTTAGCTACTCCTGAGAGTGAAAAAGATGTCCTATTTTACATATATGCTTCCTCCCCCCCCCCAAACACTCTGGGAACCCTTTATAGTTTGTTAGGTCACCCAGCTTTATCTGCGTGTATGACACACACACAGACCCATTCAGCCTGGCAGCTTTGGTGTGTGAGGGAGCCCTCTCCTCAGGCAAGGCACTAGAAAACATGTCAGTGCAAATCTGGCGCCCTGTGAGGACAAAGGTGATGAGTGAGGTCATCCAGTCTTATCTGAGTGGCTCTGCATGGGTACTGAGCCGAGAGTGAATCCTTATGACACTCTACATGGTAAGCAAAAACAAATAAACCAAGGAAAAACAGAAGAAACCAAACCAAAAGCCCAAGAAAATATGTATTTTAATTTTTTTTTCTTTCTTCTTTTTTTGTTTTTGTTTTCTTTTTTTTTTTTTTTTTTGTTTTTCGAGACAGGGTCTCTCTGTGTAGCTTTGGCCATCCTGGACTCACTTTGTAGACCAGGCTGGCCTCGAACTCACAGCGATTCGCCTGCCTCTGCCTCCCCGAGTGCTGGGATTAAAGGCGTGCGCCACCACGCCCGGCTTTGTTTTTGTTTTCGAGACAGGGTTTCTCTGTGTAGCCTTGGCTGTCCTGGACTCGCTTTGCAGACCAGGCTGGCCTCAAACTCACAGTAATACGCCTGCCTCTGCCTCCCAAGTGCTGGGATTAAAGGCGTGCGCCACCATGCCCAGCTCTCTTGGTTTTTCGAGACAGGGTTTCTCTGTGTAGCCTTGGTTGTCCTGGACTCACTCTGTAGACCCAGCTGGCCTCAAACTCAGAGATCTGCCTGCCTCTGCCTCCCGAGTGCTGGGATGTGCCCCCAGACCCAGCTCTGGCTCTAATTTAATTTTTAAAAAATACAAACCCTCAGCCTGGGAGTCAGCCATGTGCAACATGGCAAACCAGCCCAGCTAATGGGAGCTGGAGGCCTGTTTGGAAACCTTCTGGGACCCCAGGGGCCTTACTGGCTGCTTTGGACCTGGCGCAGCTCCTTCCAGCTCCGGAACTCTTCATGATCCCCAGCTGCACAAGGGTCTGGCTCATCATTGTCATCAAAGTCTTCCACGGGGGGCCCATCAGCGATGTCCCCATCATCGCTGTCTTCAACCTCAGCGTTGATGTCAAATACTTGTTCGTTCTTCTTAAACTTGTCCACCAGGGCCGACACAGACTACAAGGAGAAGACAGGGCTCTCCGGCTGTCCCCATGCTCATCCAGAGAACAGCCACCCCCATCTTCAGCCTCTCCTTTTCCTACCCCGCAGCTCCACCTGCTAGAACCCGCACTCTCCTGAACAAGTCTGCAGGCTGAAGCTGCACTATGTTAGGCACATGTATAAAACACTAAACAGTTACCTGCATTCATTGAATGCACGCTTGGAGAGCACAGTTTTTCATGGAGACTTATTTATGTTGGAAGTTGTAGTAAGTAGGCTAAAGGGGGGCCTGCTAAAAATACACAAAGGAAGGCTTGACACATGACAGTTTCTCAGGAAATAGTGTGCCAAGGGACTTAACCCCCAAAAGAAGGAAATGCCTCCCGCCTGACAGTAGCTGGAGTCCAGAAGCTACTGTGATAAGCATGCTCAAGGTCAAATCTGACCCTAGGGAAGAGAACGAGGAGACTCAGAACTGACCCCAGAACACACAAATGTACAATGGTGATGGCCCTGTGGGGTTCACAGCCCCACCCTCCCAGCCAGGCTGAGAATTCCTATGGGCATGCCAAAGGAAATATTTTCTGTCCTCTTGAATAAATAAAATTGATGCCACAGTTTTGGTTCCCACTGGGCAGAACTAATCTTGGGCTAGCTAACTGAAACCACCAGCCACTGGGAAATGCCCCGAGCCCTTATAAATCCAACACTTGACCACACCTCATTATGTGTTTCACTGTCCCATTTAGTGAACTGGAACCCAGCCAGGGAAGGGCAGAGCTGGCGGTCTTCCACACACTGCTGCAAGGGAGCTGCAGGGACAGCAAGATCATAGGAGACGTTACTGCGGGGCCAAGTTCACCTGGCTTTAGAATGACACAAACCGAGAGGTAGTCACCTCACTGTCCTGCAGTGTCGACTGGCTGGCAACCTCCTGTTGCTGGACCATGTGGGGGTGTAAACACAGATAAAAGCATAAGAGCACTCACAGTGGAGTCAGGTTAAATGCTGTTCCCAGAGTTAAATGCAAGGGAGAAGCCAGAGGCCCAGACATTTGATTCTGAAGTGAGCTCTGTCCTGTGCTATAGCTGAAAACGCACAAGCCTTTTCTTGAAAGCACACTAAGGTCCTGTAATCAAGTGATGGGTCTTCTTTTCAGTCTGAAACTCAAGGACTACAGATGACATAGCTTAGAGGATCAGAGCCCTAGCTGACAGCATAAGAACGGAAAACAAACTGTTAGCACAGTTATGCTGAGCAAACTTCTGCAAGAATAGAAAGACTAAAACTAAGAACAGAGGTGCATGCCTGTAATTCAGCACTCAGGCGTGGAAGGAGGGGGCCGAAATGAGGCCAACATGGGTAAGCAGAGGGACCCAGATCAAACCCTGACCCTCCAGGTGAGCCTGCGAGTGAAGGAGCTCACTGGGTGTAAACAGTGAGCGCATGAGGTCGGTGGCACATAGACACAGTAATGGCTTACTATTTAGATTCCATACTGTAAGGGTGGGGAGTGAGTGGACTGCTAGGCACTGCCAAAGAACACCCAATTTGGCTGTCCAGAAGAATCCCCCGAGTAATCAGAAGCAACGCCAACACCACCCCTATAACTATGAGAAGTGTCTCTTGTGACTAGGGTGCCCTGGTAAA